>NC_140199.1:3844723-4076652 GCF_965226575.1 Pagrus pagrus | reverse complement strand
CTTAGCGTATTAGTATCAACTCGCTTCCTACTTTGCTCCCCTAAAGCAAAGGTAAAGAATGAATGAACAAATATCTTTAAAGTCCAATGAAGGCTTGCGCCTCGGTCAGTAATTGCATTGAGATTGCACGAGCTGAAATGTTCATTTAAAAAATACAAAGCGGAAAAAGAGACGTAAACACAACACCTGAGAAAATTCAGCCAGCTTGTTCAGCTCGTCTCTTTTGTTCCTCATAGCACTCTGCTATGTTATCCAAATTGATTTTTGTCCCAGCCACCATTCCCCACCTCTGCTGAAAGCAACACAGCCCGCCTTTAAAAAACAGACATCCATATGTAATGGCTGCAGGGGCTGGAGGAAAAAGAAGAGGAGAAATTGGCGCTTTCCCTCCTTTTCAGCGGTGGGCAGATTGCCCTTCACAGTCTAATGAGTTCTGAAGGAGTTGAACATAAAATGGAGGGAGAGACATTCACAGGCCAGCAGGCTGACTCATAAATAACACACCTGAGAGCAGAGGAGGGTGGAGGGGAGACGGAGAGGGTGGGGGGGGCAGAGATAGGGAACCTTTAAAAGCAGTGAAATACAGTATATACACCAATGCACACAAAAGCAAAGGCCTGTTGTAAAAAGTGGAAAAAGGGAGGGGAAGAAAAACTCCTAAGCAACTTTAAAGGTGCAGTGTGTGAGGTTAATGTGCAGAAATGGAATAAAATATTCAGAATTAGGTTTAAATTAGTGTATAAACACCTGAGAATAAGAAGGTGAATGAGTCTTTTATGGTCGGAGGGAGCTGATCTTCTTCAAAGGCGTCTGCCATGTTGCACCACCATTGTTCTGCAGCAGCCCAAAACAGAGAAACTAAACATTGGCTCTCACAGAGGGAATTTCGCATTTTCCCTGTCTACCGTGATCATAGTCCTTGTCAGAGCCTCTGTAAATCACCTCTGTACTCTGTCCACCATCTCCAGACTGACCTCCGTCGTCCTTGTAGGCTGTATTCAGTCCCAGTTCGGTGTTTAGTCACAGACTGCTGAACCTGGTTAAGTTGAGCACCATTGCCCGTGGTGACTCCCCCGTTGATCCAAGGTCTCTGTCCAGGCAAACTCTTGGGCCAGCGATGACTAGCTACAGCCAAAGATAGCTACCAAAGAGCAGTAGTTCCCCAATAGCACACATACTGGACGTCTTGCAGAAGTTGGCCTGACTTACGTTGGAAAGATGTAGAACGGGAAGCAACCAAATGCTGAAGTCTCGCCTAAAACGTCTATTCGTCCAAAGCTTCATTGCAAAGCTTGTGTGCTTTCTAAGTTATAGTATAAATATGTACAAACAGTTACCAACAGTATCTGATGGAAAGAAACTTAAGTTTTTAAGTTTTTTTGGCCACTAAGGGGCAGATGCACTTCATGAAATGCTGACGGGCACACAGCTGTGACATACTGTATGTACCTCCTCATACTGTTGTACTGTCGAACATGACATTTACAGCATTCATTTGGGATCAGGTTATTATCCACCTGAAGAATGGAAATTCAATATTTGCTCTCCAATTGGCTTAACTCCTGAGGGAAATATCTGGCGCTTCAGCTGCTAAATGCACCTAAATGCAAATCCACCTGTTTTAACCAGCCAGTCACTACCTTTGACAGTTAGTGCTGGTAAGTTTGCATTTATAGTGAGATTTCGACTGTCCTTAAAAAAGGTCCAAAGCCAGTAGAGGTTCTGTAAAACCAAAACAATGTGTTAACAGAGGTTTAAAATGTCCATAGAGCTGCAGAATTTGGGTAAATATCAGTTTTCTACATTTCCTTTTACATTTTTGAGGTACAGCGTTCTTACCAAGGGCAGAGTTGATATTCAACAAGCCGTAATAATGTGGAAAAGACATAAAGATGGACAGATA
This sequence comes from Pagrus pagrus, assembly GCF_965226575.1. Lineage (NCBI taxonomy): Eukaryota > Metazoa > Chordata > Actinopteri > Spariformes > Sparidae > Pagrus > Pagrus pagrus. The sequence continues at coordinate 4,074,749 of NC_140199.1, read as the reverse complement.
TGTCTGAATGCACACAGATGCATTTAAATAGGAGACACCTGTGTGCATACAGAGCAAACAGGGAGAGAATGGGAGACAGGGGAGCAGTGGTATTTCCATAAGTAGTTTGTCTACATGGATGCACACAAATGCATGTTCTTATGCATGAACACAGAGGGGGGAAAGAGAGACAGACAGTCAGAGGCAGAGCGTGGAAATGGCCCTGCATATGCTCGGTAGTTTACATATAGCCAGAAGGCCTGAGAATCACTGAGGCAGAGAGAGCAGCAGACAGCAGGACAGACTGAGGAGGAACATGACGCTGCATACAAACACTCAGCAAAAACTCTGAGAGAGCAAAGAAAGTAGAGACTTGTTTCATTTTAACGGTGGGCAGAACAACTTTAAAATCGAATAAAGATAAATAGCTTTTGTGTCCTCCATCCAACAGTACAAATCTGCTCTCTAAACAACCCAACCACCAGAGATGGTGGCAAAATGTGGCAACACAATGTTTCTTTATGATATAATGTTTTTCTTAGGTTTAGTTTTCAATCTTATCTTGTCACGCTGCTGTGCTCATGCTCTGGTTCGGTTCAGTCACAAAATCCCCTTGGCTAGGGTTAGGAAATGATCCTGATTTGGCTTTTGTCACCACAAAATACCGCTGGAAATGTCCAGATCTCCTGTCAAGAAATTATCCAGTTGTGTCACCTAAAAACATGGTTGGAAATGTCCTGGCATCTCATTAAAGACATTCGGTTCTGTCTTCAAAAGTGCGGCTGGAAATATCTCAATGTCTCATCCAACATATCCAGTTTTGTCACCAGAAACACAGCTGGGAATGTCCCGAGGTCTCTTCAAAAATGTGTTGTGTGTTTTTCAATCATGGCTTCATGTTTCTTCAAACATCAGGTTTGCATCAAACATGGCTGGAGGTGTCCAGGCTGTCGATAAAACAACAGCTTTATCACTACAAAACATGGATGGAAATTTCCTGATGTCTTTAAAAAAAAATATCTGGTTTTGTTGGCATGAACACAAATGAAAACACCTGGTTTTAATGCCTCAAACACGGATCCAAATGTCCTGATATCTTTTTAACACTTACGAATAGTTAAAATACCATCTTGAACTGCACTTCTCGACCAGCTGCCATCGAAAAGTGGTTTTACAAAGCTGTGATTTCAGTTGGACTTCATGGAAGTAATATGATGCTTATGGCATACACATGACACACATTTACATATTCAATATCTGAGAGCCTATAGTGAAGACGGAGCAGCAGCAGTCAGCACGCTGCCGTTTGGCAACATCAGCACAGCCTGTGTTTCAAACGCCTGTCACTTTGTTTTCTCCTCAGGCACTGTGACAGTCACAGATTTGTTAACACCAATTAAACAAATCCAATCAATGTTTCATTCACATTGTTCTGTTTTGATCGTCTTGACAGTATGCATTTACTAAACATGCCTGCGTGCATGTTGCAGCTTGAGTAAAGCATGTTAATATTAATGCTGTATTTTCTGTAAACACAGAATTAAACGAGCATTAAATCAGACTCATTATTTCTGCAACACCTTTGGCTGACTAATACAGACGCTAGATAAGACTGTGGCAGTTACGGTGTCTGCAAACCACTGACAGGCTTACATTTTTCATATCATTACATATTTATGACCTGACCTTCACATCAGGAGCTGAAGGGGATGATAGTGACATTACAGACAAGAAGACTGGGTCATTTTTAGGAGACATTGGGAGAATTTCCAGCCATCTTTGTAGCAACCAAAGCAGGTATTTTAAACCAAAACATGATCTCTTCTTTAGCCTAGCCAGGTGGTTTTTGTGCCTAAACCTAACCCAGGCACAAGCACAACACTGACAAGAGATAAAATTGACAGCTGAACATTAAAAAAAGGAAAGTTGAAACATAGCCGTGGTTTGCAGGAACGTACTGCCAACATTTATTCTGTAGATTGGGTTGGGCTGAAGGGCATTTTTCTGCCATACCCATCAAATATGATTGTCTGTAGGTGGTGCTGTTTCATAATGCAGTATGGTATTTATAACACAAGATACGTGCTGGTTGCGATGCAGACCGACGTCCAGACTTTGAGACGCCCTCCTCGTCGTATTGTGAGTTAATAGACTGATCGCTGATTGGAAGCATTTGGTGATGGACATTGGTTTCATAGTTAGAACAACGACTGATTAAATCAATGCAACTAAGATGCACCAGGAGTACTCTTCCTCATGCATATTTTTAGTTTGTATCTCAGCTCCCTGCAAAAAAAAGACAGTTCATGTGTTGTACAAAGGTCACGTCAAAATTCTGCCAAAGTCAAACCCGATCTGAACTTTTAGTTTTTATTCAGTTCTTACTTTTCAACCCGTCTTACGATGATGCTGAGGATATTCTGAACAGTGTGTTGAGCAGCAGCTGTTCAGTTACTTGGTTACAGCTCTTAGATACTTGTTTGTTTTACATCAAAGCACCGTGAGTATATTCTGTTTAACATGCATGTTTTACACATCAAATAGGACGAGACTCCATATTTTCTATCTGTTGTTGTGACAAACAGGATGCACCCAGATGCAATCAACCGTGACAGGAATTGATTTAGATGTTTTCGCCTCACAACCACACAGTCAATTAAATATAAAGCTACGGCAGGAATACATAAACCGTCACACGTCTTATTACCAATGCTCTGTGCATTGAGAGCTATAACAGCTTGTGTCAACAAAAGTTTAAAAAGTGAATGTAAAAAAACTGAAATACAGACTGTGGAGAATGGACTATGTCTGCAAATTACCTAATTATTTACCATTATTCATTAAATAAAGACCTCTGTGTCTAAATTACCAGAGAGGGAACATTTATATTAAGGAAGAGCAGAGGGCCTGCCGTTAGTACAGAGCGTACTCCTGCCATAAATCCTCTCACATTTCATCTCATATTATAAATGAAAAAGGGTTTTTTGTTAGTTTCTGTAATGGTGTCAGTGCACCTAAACAAATAAAGTAAATGGTCCACCAGCTCTCATAATCATCCCTCCTTTCCATCTCTTTTGAGTGAAAGAAAGCAGTTAATGGCCTCTCCAGCTCCTCTCCGCCCTTCCCTTTTCTCTGCCGTGGCGGTCACACAAAAAGCCGGGCGAAAAGAGAGAATCAGCACTCAAATGTGTTTCCTACTCGTTCAGCCACAAAAGGCTGTGTGACATGAATTCAGGGGAAAAGGTTGAAATGACTCGGAGAAAAAATCTGCAGCAAAAAAAAAAAGACAACACTGCTCCTGGAAGCCGGCGAGTGGCTCGGTGCTTTTTCAGGTTTTCACTGAAAAAGGCTGGACGATGCTCGCTGCTACATTTTGGCATTTTGAAACCAAACTGGAGACACAATACGAAACGTGTTAGTGAAGGGTTTTGTCGTATTGTGTGAGATGGTTTGTGTCCTCTTCTTTTCATAGAAAAGGATGAGCAAGAGTTTTTTTAAATGTATTTATTCATTTATGTTAATGGAATTGGTGTTTTAAGAGATGGTCCCCACAAGAGAAATGTTGTGTTGGAAATCCTTAAAAGTGTTTATAGGAGGTAAATAATAGTTAAAATGTTATTTCAAATGTACACGTCCGCGCCTAACCTTTGGTATACCTGTTAACTAAACTATCCCCCCAGCAAGTGACCAAGAAGAAACCAAACTGACCAACCAGTAGAGTCAACTGTTCAACCTCAGCCATTGGCTTTTCAGGGAAAAGGTTAAGGCATAGTGGTGGACTGACAGGTAGGTAGGGGTGTGTGTGACAGGACATGCTGGCTGACCAGCTGACTGGAAAAGAGGGCAGGGAAAGAGGAAAGATCAGAGATGGCGAGCGGAGGAAGGGTTTGCAGGACTTACTGTAAATGGGTCATGTAGCGAGGTAGATTGACAGGAGGCGGTGGGGGCGATGGGGAAGGGCTGAAGTATGAGAGAGATCAGAGGGGAGGTGAAGTGACAGGCACGGGGTTTCCGAGAGTGGCTATATGAGGGTGGGGAGAGGCTGATAGAGAAGGACTTGAGGGGTGAAAGCAGTATGGGAGGAGAGGAGACGGAAAGGTGACAGCAATACTTGGGGGTGACAAGGGTGGATGAGGGTGAGGGAGGGAGAAAATGACAGAAAGGGGCTACAGGGGGTGAAGCAGCAAGAGGAGAGGAGACAGAGGAGGAAGGTGACAGAGAGAAAGAGTAGCAGGTGGGAGGATTACAGGAGGTCAGAAGGAAAGGTTACAGAAAAAGGTCGGGTGGGGGGTGATGGGAGCAGAAGAGGAACGCTCCGGCTCCAGCTGCGACACGGTTCGCCTCCTGTGATCTCTGATTCTCCCCCAGCTACCAGGTATGTTTGTGTGTATGTGTGTGTGTTGGGGAGCGGTGAGGGAGCATCAGACAGGAAGTAAAGGCCTCCCAGGACGCTTGCCCTATCGCAGCACTAGTGGTTTGCAGGCGGTGTAGTGCTCGGAGGCCTCTCCCAGAGTGACGCGCCTCCGAAGCAACCTTTCCACCGGGCCGCCTGTCAGTCAGCGTTATCTCTTCCAACTGACGCCAAGAGGAAGACTCACAAAAATCGTGAGCTCCTTTTATTGAACAAACATGGTGCCTTGAAAGTGTTTTCTTCTTCCTTTTTTTCTGGCGCCTCATCAAAGCAAACCAGGACGTCTATTTCAACATGCTGAAACGGGGCAAGTACCACATAAGAGGAAGATCTGGCAGAAATTGAAGTTGGCACCGTTGGCGTAGAACCAGCGCTGGCATGAGGCAGACGGTATTTGCCAAGCATGAGCCAGATGTGGCAGTGATGTCTCTCTCAAATGAAGAATAAGATGTTAGCCGAGTAATGAGCAATCAGGTGCGAGTCTGAAATTAAGGTCCAGCTTTCAATTTTAGCTCGTGACAACACTGTGCTTATGATCTGGTTGGGTTTAGGCACCAAAAACAATCGGTTAGGGTTTGTTAAGGATCATGTTTTCGCATACCTGGTTTTGTTTCCACAAAAACGTCTGGAAATTGTCAACTGTGTTTTTGTGTTGTTTTGTTTCTATTAACATGCAACACACTGATCTGATAAAGAAAGACCACCACAGTCTCAGTGTGTGTGTGTTTCTCTCCATGGAAACACACATGAGAGAGACAACACACCTCTCTCCCTGCTTGTCTCCATCTCTTTATTTCTGCTTGTTGTCTCCTTCCCTTGTGGCCGCGCTCCTCCTCCAGCTCTCCTCAACTTTACTCCTCCCTCGTGCTTTCTACTTCTTTTGTTTTGTTTCCACTTTGTCTGTCTGTGTGGATCATGTGGGTGTGTGTGTGTTTAAACTGTATTAATGTGTATTTATGTATGTATGTATGTATGTATGTACAGTATGCTTGATGCAAATTCAAAGTAAGTTAAGTATTTATACTGTTGACATGTGAGAGCGTGTGGGTGTAGAAACGTGTATAAAGTACATGTTTAACTTGTGATTTGTATATTTGCATGTGCTGTGGGTGCAAATGTGTGTGTGTGTGTGTGTATGTGTGTGTGTGTGTGTGTGTGTGTGTGTGTGAGTGGCTTTGTGTGCGACCTATTATATCCACAGCTGTCTCTCAGAGCAGAGAGCTGACTGCCGCATACAAATGATGTCAAAGGGCACCGAACATGCCGAGCAATGTTGATTAAAGCTGACGTTACAAAGATAAGCCTGATTAATTGTGCCACTTACCACAGGTTGACAGCCGAACAAATACTGCTGGTTCATTATGAAACGCTGCCAAGAGGGAGAGCGCTCCACCACCGATCCATGTTTGATTAAATCTGCTTTAAAAAAAAAAAAAAGAAAAAGGATTTCTAATTTTGTTCAGTGTTTGCTTTGCTGGTGTAGATTCCTGATAAAACAGCCTTATAAAGCACCGCATCACGTTAACTTAAAGTCACCAGTGAGTGAGAAATACTTCACCGTTCCTTTAATACGCTCGAGCAGAAATGATAAAGAAAAGAAAAGCACTGGTAGCGTCTGCAGGTAGATTTATATTGAAGGAATAAATCTCTGTTTTTCTATGAATCAGGCTCAAACTCACCGGCAGCACACACATGTTTTTGCACCTTAAAGCAATTTGTAGTTTTGGACAACATTCCCATTGGATATAATGACGTGATATCTGGGAATGTTGCAATATTGCACCACAGAAACTCCTCCTGGCAGTGAAGAAAGGGCGCCAGCATGCAAAAAGTCATGATACATTTATGGTTCGATGCTTGGTTCAGATTAAAATTGTATTATTCTGTGACTCAAGTTTAAAGTACGACTACAAGAAAAAAATATACAGGGAACTCCGACTCTTCTCTGAGTGAGAGAGTGTTGTGTTTTGGTGCTGTTGAGTTCACGCGTTGTCACCGGAGAATTTGCTATCAGCTCCTGAATCACAGATACATACTTCATATAATACACAATTTCTACAACTAGTATAAATTTGTTGGAAAGTTGTAGTATGAGTCAGAAACAGAGTCTGCAAAGCATCAAATGTGGATTTATTTCCCATTTGGTGGGAAAATCTCATTAGGCAATCCACCACAGTGCCAAATGTTCGTACCAAAAATAATCATGTGATAAGAAAGTCCATGCTGAGGGTTTATGTCGCTTTATGGGTGGGTATCTTCTCTACATAGATAAACCTTGTGCCTCTCTCCTCTGCTGTCTGTGTCGGAGTTTGGACGCAGACAGGGACGTCATGGTGCATTCAAGTGCAGCTCATAAACTCATGCATGAATGGCCACGAAGGTCGTTTAAACTGGAATAGTTGTCTTAATTTTCTTGGTTGAAAAAAAATAGGTCAAACTGAACTGAATTCTTGTTGAACAGGTCCCCACGTAGTGACATGTTAGAGACGTGACGTTAATTAATTGAATACGTGTTATTTTGTTATTTCCAAGGACCCTTGACCTCCGATAAAAGTCATATCCGGACCTTTGAGCGTTAAGTTTGAGAATCCCTGTTCGAGCATGAAGGGCAGCCTCGACCCCGACCCCAGACTCAGCGCGGGCTCTCCACAGGACTGTGTTTTGAGCCCCCCTTTAACACCCTCTGCACATATCACTGCACCACCACCCACTCTGACAAAGCTATCATCAAGTTCACAGATGACATGAGAGTGGTGGGGTGTTAATCTCAAGGGCAGATGAGACGGTATACAGAGATGAAGTTCAAAGGCTGACGAGGTGGTGTTCAAAGAGCATCCTCTGAACATTTCAGTGGCGAAAGAGCTCATCATGGCAGGAAAAAATCTGATCCAGTTCCTCCCCACGTCAACAGGGGTCCAGCAGCGACTCTGCAGGATCTGCAGGAAGCACGACTTGGGCTGAGAATGTTTTGGTGTTGCTGCTACCACTGTTGCATTGAAAGCAGACCGAACTATTACATCTCTGCTTGGTTTGCCAGCTGCCCCTCAGCAGACAGGAGAGCGCTCCAGAGGGTCATTTCAGACCGCTCAGAAAATTATCGGCTGCCCACTTCCCTCCCTCGAAGACGTTTTACGACTCCCGCTGCCTCGGCAGAGCCAGCAATATCCTCAAAGAATCATCCCACCCAAGACATTATCTCTTTGAACGGCTGCCCTCTGGAAGGTGCTACAGGTGCATCAAGGCAAGAACAAACAGACTCAAAAACTGTTTTTTATCCCCCGAGCCGTTGTTAACTCAACTTAACTCAACACTGCTCACCCCTGAACTTGACACACCTACACTGTAGCCTTCAGTTTTGGCATAACAATATGAATAATTCATATGACAAACTGATACGTGTAATAATTTAGCTCGATTCCTTGCCAGCAGCCCGGCAGCCAGAATAGAATAAAAACTCTCACACGCTCACATGTATATTTAATGTTTTATCAGTATTTATTGTTTCCAATGTTCATACGAACAGCAAAGAGGTTTCTCTTTCCGGGTGATGGGGGACACAACCTCATCTCATCTCTCCATCCTATAAGTTTCAATCCACCGTTTGGCATCACAGCCGTCAACATCGTCGTTTTTTTTTTAGCCGGTAATGACAATAAACTCAATATGAAAGTGTTTATAATAAATCAAGCCAGAAGTTGGGTCATTTTCTCATAAGCTTACATTCAATCGGCCTTGAAATCAGTGGAGAAATAATACAGGTTTAAGGTGTTTGTCTTTCCAGGCCACATAAAAGATCCTCCACACCGTTACTTACTTTTTTAACCACACTAAAATGCGCAACACATCCTGAGGAGACACTAAACTTTGGCACTGGATGCAGATTGTGTCGTGCATATTCGGGCTCGCGTTTCTTCCCTTGTAGGCCTTTGTTAGAGTGACGTCACCACTTTCCTAGCTGTTGATTAACCAGCAGACATGATGCATGAAACACTGAAAATAAGACTTGTGTTGTGATACACTGTTGTAATTCCAGTAATAACCTGGAGCAGGAATCATAATAAAGGCTTGAAGTGCCACAGGCAGCGTCGGCCCTCATATAAACAGTTCATGAAATAGCTCTTTTGTGGTTTTTTTCCTCTAAAATGGACTCAAACTCACCACCTGAGCACAGTGTGCACCGTACCCAGAAGGGAACTCCCAACCAGCATGGTGTAGATTTTTAATAAAACGGTGTTATAGCACCGTAGTTACCAGAAGCCCACAGGTATACACCCACTCGGATGACTCGAACCCACAGCACAAACTGCACCCTCACCCGCTGAGCCCCTGCGTCCACCGCCGTTAAGTGCTGGAATATAAATAAAGCATCCTCGTAGCGCTGCGGGTATCGCCGGCCCAAAGGTGCACACCCACTCCGAGGACTAGAACCCATGGCCAGATGCGCATGCTGAACCTTAACCCACTGAGCCACTGAGCTCCTCCACAGCCGAATGTGGGCTTTTTTAATAAAGCAGCCTTATAGCACCACAGGTACCAGAGGCCCTCAGGTAAACAGCTAATGAAATCCCTCTCTCCCTCTCGGACTAAATCATCCAAATAGCAACCGGCACCTCAGGCACAGAGGCAGACGGATGGCAAAGAACCAGGGAGAGACGGAGAGCAGGGGGGGAGAGAGGGAGACGGAAATGTGGAGTGAAAAGAGGAGAGGAGTGGAGGGGTGAGAGCGATGGAGGGAAACAGTATGAAGAGGTGGATGGAGGGAGGGTTGGAGGAATTGAAAAGATAAGGTAGAGGAACTAAACTGTTGTAGGGCACCGTGGAACAGTAACATTATATTGTACCTTAAACATATCAAGTGCTATAAATCACTACATTAACAGATCCGGCTCTTGAGACAGCGGCAGGCGTCTGACTGCTGTTATGAATAGAGCCTTTAAATTTAATTCCACTTGATGTTGTAACTGCATCCTGAGCCACTTACCGCCCGCTTCCACTCCGTGTGTTCCCACAAATAAGCCGGCCCCGCTTGTATAACAAAGGGAAATGTCACTTCGCACCAGTCATTACTGGGGCTCGGTGGCAAGTCCCATTTTTCAGTCGAGTCAGTGTTTTTTTAAATTGTTCATCTTTGGTGTTTTGCTTATCCCAAATAGTCTGAATGCTTGAAACTGCAAAGGTGAAAGATATAATTGGGGGTTTGTGTTGTTATACACCAATTATATCAGAATGGCTGTTTTTTTTATGGGTTTTCTTTTGGATATATGAAGTAATTAGCCATTGTTATTAGCAATAGAAGACGAAGAAGAAGAAGTAGAAGAATCTTGATTTCATCAACCTAGTGAGCATGTTTTGACGGTGAAGGGAAACCAGAGTACCTGAAGAAACCCGCGCAAGCACGGGGAGGACATGCAAACTCAATGACAGACGGTCGCTACTGACTGAAGTATCTCAACAACCACTGGATGGAGTATCTTTTGTGATCTCCAGAGGATGAATCCTGATGACCATGCTCCCCTGTTTAGCGACATTTTTAGTGAAATATCCTGCCAATTATGACAAGTACATCACCCAGAGGATGAATGATATTGACTTTGGTGAGCCCCTGATTTTTTTCCTCTAGTGCCACCATGAGGTTTGCATTTCCTTTTGAGTGACATCTAAATAATGTGGTAGAGTTATTGTGGTTTTGCTGCTCCACAGTGACACGCTAACAGATGACATTACTTTGTTTCTGTTTATTTACTTCCTCACCAAGAGTAGATGAGAAGTTTGAGACTGGTATCATTTCCCATGTCAATTCTCAAATGTGTTTTGGTTTGGACCAGACACACTCATCGGGGATTCCTCCAGGTCAAAGATCTTGTAATTTGTGACCTGCCCTGTCCCTAATCAGTAATAAAGTGTGTGTAAACCACAGTAACTTTTAGATACCTGGTTACATAACAGGAGGTTGTGTGGTGCGAGCAGTACAGGGTAACAGGAATGTCAGTCTTGCCGCCATGTCTGAAATTCATCGTCCACACCACAACGTAACAAAACTTCCAAAAATACTTGAGATAGTGGTCAGTGGGCCTTATGTGCACATTTTCCATGTTGCAACTACAGTGGGGATGTTTGCTGAAAACAGTCTGAGGGGATAGTTGTGGCGCCGGCTGCACAGCAGAAACCTGCTTCCACACTGGACGCCAATTTCACTGCTCACTGCAGTTTACTGGTCGACCTTCTGCTGCAGGTTGGGGGTAATTTTTGAGTCCACATCTCCTTCTATTCTGTAACAAGTTTGGCTTTCCTGCACGAGTAAACTGATTTTGATTTGGTTTTAGTTTGTTTTAGATATATATTTTATGTTTCGATTTTGGTTTCAGCAGCGGCGGCAGTTTGCTCGCTGTGGTCTCCCGCTGAGGCTGAATGAATGCTGTTCAAACCGATCAGCGCTACATAGTTCAAGAGTTAAAGGTTCAATGAGGCGGAACAAAAAGCAGGCACGACCCGGAGCTGAAGGAGCTGAAAGCTGGAGAGAAACCAGAAAGCAGCAGTTTATTTAATGAGTCTCTGATTAGCATTCACGGTTTGTGTGCCAGCACGTTCTCTTCCGAGGTAAGTCGAGATCCGACCTTTTATGCAAATTGTCTCATTGTGTTTGTGCTGGTTTGTGTTGTATTTTATTTGTTTTACTGGATTGCATACAGTAGATTCACAGCCTGTTAGGTGGGATGTGGCAAAGGCCGAGAATAGTGAGCTAAAGAAACAAATCATGAAATTGTGTTTTGAAAAGGAGCCAGTGTCTATTGTTCATCTGACATCAATTTAGAGAGCACAGTTTATTACAAAAATATTGTTTTACGCTTCGTTTCCCAACCTCCCTCATGTTTGTTGTCACCTCGCCTGCTCACAGTTGTTGCATCCACCCGAGAGGTTGTGTTTTCTAGGTCCCATTTGTTTGTTTGCAGCTTAGGAAGATATTTCAGGAACCTGTTAACAGATTTCAATTAAGTCTGGTAGAAACTCGGGCCACATGCCGAGGTGATTAGTTTATTGCTGTGGATCCATGATGGTTTTAACCCCGCAGAGATGCCATTTTTAAACTGTTTTATCATGAACTGTGACAACTTTTAATGAGAAACATTCTGGCTTACATGTTTGTACCAATGAATTCGTATCAACAACCCAAAGGCCAGAATAAATGTTGGTTAAAACTTTTATGTAACAACTTTAAGTTTGTTAAGGTTCAATTACCTATTTCTCTTCCTGTCACATTGCCGTGGTTATGCTCTGTTTTTAGTTGCCGCAAAAATGATCAGAAATGTCCCGAGGCCTCCTGGAAAACACCCAGTTTTGTTGTCACAAAGATGGCTGGAAACATCCTGACTTTCAGTGGAAAACATTCAGCTTCACTACAAACACAGCTGGAAATTGTCCCGAGTTCTCCTGTTGAAACTCAGTAGTCCCTCATCAAAAACATCCGGAAGTTTCGCACCTTCAAATGCCAAAAGGCAGACTCGACATGCGGTCGCTCGTTTGGCCGCCTCGTAGCCTGTAACTCCACCACCATCCCCTCCGGCTCCTGATGTGAAAGTCAGGTCGTAAACGTACACACTTGGATCTGTCTGTGCTTTGCAGAAAATTTAACAGCTAGCAATACATCATGGCGACTGGGCTGGTGTCACTGTGTTTCTTTTTGTCCAGATTTTAAAAGATAAAACTTAACCTCAGACCATCTGTCTTAAGCACATACGAACATGTAATCATAATATATACCATAGAGAGTCTTATTTAACAACTACAACAACAATCACAACACTGTTTATTCATGAAGGTTCAGGTTTGTGTGTCTGCTCCCTCTCTGCCTCAGAACATGCAGCCAGAAAACATCATCACATTCGTATTATTCTTCCTTCTGGGGCTCACTACTACACATATTGATTACAAAGCATTAAAAGCTCAACAATATATCACCGTTTGACTTAACTTACATAAATCTGCTCAAGCCTGAACTTACTCATTGTGGGACTACTTTTCATTCAGCACACGTCGGAGGAGAAACAGCAGGAGGCAGAGCCGACTCCTGAAGAGCCGACTCCCTCCTGAACGGGCTTCAGGAGACTTCTGTCCAGGCTGAAGAACCGGTTCTGTTGTTGAAGCCACCTTAAATAAAGACAGTCCAGACTTACTGCGCAGGATGAAGCTTTGAGGGCTGAATTTATGAATCTATCTCAGTCTTTCTTTAAATGTGCAAAAGGTTTGCACTCTTACTCTCTTTCAGGCTATTTTTTTTTTTGGCAATGTAAGATGAATAACTTTAATAAATATAACAATGATGATACTTTGTGTTTAGTTGTTTTAGTGTTGTGACTACAGAGCAGCTTCTTTTCCTCAGACTCCTCATTTCATCCTCAGCACTGGCATGAAAAATAGTTAACACTTTTCTGACTTAAACAAGCCGGTGACATTAAGAGTGACTATAACAACCACATTCATTCTTGCTGGTCTCGGTTTCTTACGCAGGTCATATTAAGGCATCAGCATTAAACTGAGAGTGTTTCATGACCAGTTAAAAGTGTATTGTATGTTTTGAAGACAGTGGTGAGCGCAGAGGAGTTTCAAGGTAAACCTCGACATGCAGCCAAACAATGAGCGCTGGTTCGCTCGATTATATCAAATTTATGTGTGACAGCGGACAAGAAGCTTTTAAAAACGCAACCTCTCTCTGCAGCCCACCTGGACCCTCTGACAGACACAGAAAATTAAGTTTCTGATTTCAATGATGAAACCGGCTGCAAGGTTAGCGTATGTTGAGAATCTACAGTATCTCATTTGTAAGTTGTGAAGGTTGTTGCCACTTTCCTCTTGGCCTCAACATGAAATCTGTATTTTCTTCAAATGAATGTATCCGTGTGTGTTGCAGAGCGGGGAGACGAACACAAAAACGCGTGTTTTCATTTACTGTTTGGAGACGTTCTCCTTGTTCTGATGTTTAACAGGATCTGTTAGGAGCTTCACAGCTTCGGATCTTTTATCCTCTTTTCCAGCATATTTTAAACCGGCAGTAGACGACCGTTTTCCTGTAGCTCATTCTGAAGTTAATAGAGATTGCAGTGTGATGACCGTGTAGATCGGTTCCCTACAAACCTCTATTTCATTGTGCTGCTGAGTCTGCCATCGTAAGAGGTTATTATGATTATGGCACAAAGGAATCAACCAAAAGGAAATCCATGAGATGTACACGGACCTTTGGACTAAGATAATTTGGTGACACATTGTGCTCTCGTTTCTTTTTTTTCTGCAGAAAAAAATGCAGAATTTGCAAGATAAATATGAATCAGAAAGAATAATACACATTTACATTATTTTCCATCATTATTTGATCATGTGAGAGTAAAACGCAACAGGCAACACAAAGAAGCAAACAAGTCATCCCTCATGAATGATTCATACAAGTTTCCCCAACCTTTTATACATTTTTATAGATTCTGAATAATGAAATGTCAGCATTCAGAAAAAAAAAACAACATTATAGATTCTTTAATGCACTTCATCTTTCTGTCTGTGTCTGCTGCGCCCTGCAAGGCTGCAGTCGGAGTTTTTCTCCGCCTCTCTCTCTCTTTCTTCTTCAGGATTTATACTTGCAGATGTTATCTGTTTGCACTTAAATAAAAGTCAAATGGATAAAGTTTGTGAAGGCCTGGTCGAAAAGCTGAAGGGGCTTTGAAAAAGCAGGCGCCTCTGATGAACAAAGCAGACAAGGAATAAAAAGTGTAGATTAAAGTGACATCAAGTGAAGCCTTCAATCCTGGTTTGCAGCCAACGTCGTGCTCGCAACACTCCAAGGTCCTGTCTGATTTTTCTCCTCTCTGCTAAAAGGGTTCTTATAGTATGGGTCAGTAAGCAGAATGGGCTGTGGGTTAATAATGGTCCCTACATGGCGGCACCGGCCCACTTTGGCCCAATGAGGCAATGTGATTGTGATTTTGGGCTGTATAAATAAAATTGACTTGACTTGAGTGGGACTGTTTTGTTATTTTTGTCCACAAATTGTTCTGGGGTTTCACTTCTCATTTAGTTGCTGAGTTTTAAAACTGCTGACGCTCAGTCGAAGCGGTTTGGAAACCTTTTTATTTGACTCATTTAGTCTTTCACTCACTCGAATATAAAGCGCGGCAGCACTCGCTGAATCACAGGCTTTGAACAAATCAAAGGGTTTTTTCGTTGAACGTGTCGGCAATGTGATCAGTCAAGACTCAAAACACAGGAACAACTAGCAGACAGACCTCGTGGTTAGACCGTGTTGGAAAAACTGATACTGCAATATTTTTCCTCTCAGTGATGTTTATTGTGATATGAAAAGATCATAGAATATAATAAAAACCTCCAAAAACTGTACAAATACACTACAACTCAATTTATGTTTCAGTCGGAGTATTACCTGCCAGCAAAGGGTTATTGTCTGAGTCTAAGTGTGTGTAAAAGTCTGGTAAATAGTCTGTTTTGTTTTCTCAAAACAACCTGGTTCCGATCCGGTTGCAATAAAATCATCACTGGGGTTTTGCCAGCTGTGTGTAGCTGGACCGTTTTTGGAGACATATTTTTTCCACAAGTGAATAAACAAGCTGTTCTCAGAGAAAAAATAACGTCCCCAGAACACTGTTTGAAGCTAAAAAAGTGGCAGGGTCCGCCACACAAACAAAGTAAGAGTATGAAATTGTGCACCTTTAATACTGCAGCTCTCTTCTTTCTGTGTGCTACAGGCTTCATTCTACTATAATCTCCTGCCTCTATATTGAAGAGGAGAGCAGTTGTGAGGTTATTGTACTAAAAAAGGCTTTTCGTTAAAGTCAGCAGTCGTTTCAGCGCCGCAGCGAGACAGACGGCTCTTCTGCTCTCAGGTGCTGATTGTTGTCACGTTTCAGCACTCTGACCGTCACAGCGCTGTCCGTGGTCCTGACAGCTCTCTCTTTCTCATCTGTACTGTGCAAATATAATGGCCTAGCTTAAACCATTTCACTGTAAAATCCAACACGTGGTTGGTAAAATATATGTTTGTAAAGGCCGACTTCTTCTGTTTTGTTGCCTTTTGTAACTTGCATACTGTATTCTTCGGATTCTGTGTTCCCTTTTGTTGAAACATATCGTTTCCACTTCCTGTCTTTATTTTACAGCTTTATGTTTAATTTATTCATCAACAACTTCTCTCCGTGTCCCTTTTGTTCAGCATGCATATTGAACAAAGGCACAGATACTTCATTATCTCGTATAAAACTGTCACATTGACGTAAACAGCTCTCATTCAGGTATTTTTCGTGATATGTGGTGTGACAGCAGTAATTTCCATATATCAATCCATTTCCTGAGAACAGTCAGACAAGATAGTACATTTTCTATCTTAATTTTCTTCAGAGGAGAAGCAAATTACATGAAGACTTGCTGGGAAACAAGGAAAGTGAAGCAGCAGGTTGAGATTCGAGAGCAGAAAATTGGAAAGCAGAAACTAAACATGTCACCACTTTAAGCTGTAGTTTATTACTGACTGCTGTGTGCATTCTCAAGGAGCAGAAGTTATGTATCGTTACAAGCTTATTTCATCACAAACATAAAGGAACCGTTCACCCAAAAGCACAGATATGTCCAAGATTGGCCTTTGTGTAATTACAGCGAATAGCTAGCAAACCTTTTTGGCTTTTCTTTTTGAGCAGACCTGCAGACTTTACCATCCTTCTCTGTAGCGACCCAAATCGGCTATATTTCACGGGAAAGTCAGACCATCTCCATCCATGATCGTGACGACCAAAACAGGTGTTTCAATCCAAACTGTGAAGTTGTTGTGACAACAAATTGTTGTGACAAGAGAGAAAAAGAAAATGAAATCCAAACAAATGGAAACATAAAGAAATGTTAGTTTGAACTTACCTGCAATTTTGCAGAAACAAACATTTATTCTGATGAATGAATCTAGAGTTTTGGAGATATTGTTCGTAGAGATGTTGATGCACGTTTCCTTCTGCATGGTGATACGGTTGGCTGTTGTGGTTTTGTACAGTAGACAGAAAATAGTCCCTTCCTTCACTGCTCAGGACAAGATCTGTCGATTATCCCAAGTAACCTGTTCATGATTCTGGAAAGAGACATTGCGGTTGAGTTTTTTATTTATTCATGTATTTATTTTTTGCAAAGTGTGATCTAGTTCCTTATATTGGAGATGAGGCGGACATTTTACATGCTAGGTGAGACATCACAGCTTACCTGAACACAGGCAGGCTGTCATTTAAGGGCACCGTGTCATTAAGCCTCAAGAGACTGCATGTTTTCACCACAAACAAACACTACAACAGGTTTTCACACTTTACTTCCTGCTCTAGTTGAAGGTGTGCTAATCAGAGACATCAGCACCGTTAATGCTTGTTTTGGAAACAGATGTACACCTGGAGCCACACGACACATGGTTGACAAAAAGTGATAAAGAGGACATAAATGCATTGAAAAAACATATCAGCCTACAAATCCTCCTTTCTGTAGAGAAGAGAAGAAAGAGTAGGGTCATTATGTCTGAGCATGAAAAAGCTGCTTTCATTACATGATTTCACAAATACACCGTGATGCTAAAAGTGAGGCGGGTTTGTTCTTTTCCTGGAACAAAGCAGACGAGAGCAGGCGAGCGGTGAAAACTCTGCTTCCAGGAAAAAAGCCCATCGCCATCCCAGGAAACTACGCCTGGAGCGTCGAAATGCAGAAGCCTGCGAAAGCTGCCCTGCAGCGCTGCTCTCCAAATGCCAGCTAGTAATGTGCCACCTGTTTAAAAGCTGCAAATTCGACATCCGCGGAGCAGAACGCTCCGCTTCCCTGCTCCAACCGCAGGAAAGCACCAGCTTAGCGGGAAAAGACTGACCACCAAGGACGAGCTCTCAGGCTTCACACGCTGCAGATACCCACCACACTCCTCCCCCGTCTTCTTCTTTTTTTCTTAATGTGTCTCCCAACTTTTCGATTGATGCCAACCAGCTGTGCACAAGCCAGAACACAGCTGGTTGGTCGGTGTTTACAGAATCATCCACGTCACCTGGCCAGGTGGAGTCCATCCTGCTGAACGGAGAGAGCCTTTACATCTTTATCTGCTTTATTTTTATTTTTCTAAATCTCGCTGTCATTTCGTATTATCCCCTCTATCTCCATTACCTCAGTAAATAACCCTCCTGTTTTTGTGTCTTGCTCCATCACACACACACACACACACACACACACACACACGGTGAGAATAAAACACTTTCCAGACTGTTTTATTTTCACCATCCAGCTCTCGGTGTCTTCTCTCCTTCCTCTCGTCTTTTTCTCTCCTCTCTGCCAAATTCAAATAAGCATTTTTATTTTTTCTTTGCGATGCGACTGCAACAAACAAACACTAATCCAGCGTAGTAAAACGCTGAATGAAAATACTATCAAAGAAGTTAGTGCATCTTCCCTAATCTCCCCTCGCTCTGATCTCTTCCCCTCGTTTTCCCTCCCTCCTCTCCGCTTTCTTCTCCTCCTCCTTCGCCTCCTTCCCGTCCTCCTCTTCTCTCAGCAGGATGACTATCGGCAAATTGAGCGAGGCAGGATTAATTGCAATTCAATGTCTATTACTGCCAGTGCTGCTTAGTTTGAGACAGCGCTGTAGGTGAGGAGAGAAAGAACAAAAAGGGGAGAGAGAAAAAAGGGGAATGAAGGAGATGAGACTTAGGGATGGAAAACAGGAGGGGGGAGGAGAGGAGAGAGGTTACGGGGATGGGGGGAGGATGATGCTGTACAGTGAGAGTCAAAAACAGACTGCACCCTGCTGTCAGCCAGCATGTCCAGACCGTCCCTGCCCCTGACATTTCCCCCTTGTCTCAGCAAAAACTCCGGCCTCCCGCCGAACAACAGTCCCTCCTCCCCATCGCACACGTTCCCACAGCAGCATGAGGAGAGTTACACACCAAGGGCGAAACCTCCAGGACCTCCAGAGTCAGATTGAGACAAGACATCGTCTGCTTAGAGCACACACACCACCTGAAGGCTGATGTCTGTGTGTGTGGAGATGGACAGAAAGTGTGTGTCAGTTTTTTCAGTCAGCGTATCAGAAGGAAAGTATGCAGTAGTTTCCTGCCAGTGTTTCACTGTCATATCTTTTTTTGGATGAATGTTACTCCTTTATATACTGTCGGCTTGTTTGATCTACAGCGATGCATATAAGACCGTCGTGTGTTTGTAGTGTTGCTGTCCTGTGAGTTTCATGGTGTCAGAAAAAAAACCCTGTTTTCAGTTTTTTGACGATGCATTTTCCAGCTAATCAAAGAGAGTTTCAAAGAGTTGGTTTAGCTTAAGAGGTTGGAGAATTTTCTTAAAACATAAAGGATCACTTTATCCTTCAGTTTGTCAAAAACATCAACATCAACACATTTTGAGATACCATCACTAAAGCTGTCAGATAAATATACTTTAGTTCCTTGAATTTGAACTTTCTCCACCACTGGATTTTGTTGCTAAAGTTTGAAGCCAACATGGTTGAGAAGTCCTTAAGTTTTGACAGAATAAAGGCAAGGTCGAACATCTACGTCTCCATGAACACTACGCACCTTCATCTGCTAATGCCTGTGTGAAAATGTAAAAAGCTCCAGAACCAGCGAGAAAGTGGACCTCGAGGTGTGTATGTTTTAAAGGAAACATCAGAAAAAGTCTGAAAATGATGTCTGGGTGTTAAATTCTAATATTCAAAATGGTGTTTCACATGATGTGTTTTATTCATGGACTGTGTAAAACATGGACATAATTTCTTTGTGGTGGCTCCGGCTGTCGCCATCTTAGGGTGCCTGACTGCACTGAACTCCCAGATAATCCGAAAATGGTCCAAAGAAGTGGAGCGTGGTGGAGCCGAGTCGCTCAAAGGGGCCACTCTCTCTTTGTACGAGAGTTGGTTTTTTGAGTCTCACTCCCAAACTCATCATAACCTGACGCTTTGGGATAGACTTAATGTACATTGTTTGTATCGGGAAGTAGTCATATGTTATTATAACACCTAAACATTCACCCTTTTGGTAACAATGTCAGTAAAGACATTTCATTTTACCATACAGCTTCAGGACGTCTGTCTGCAGCCCTGAACTGAACTATAGGTAGAAATCATGTGATAACAGCTGCTTGTTAAGGTTTGCGAGCACCTCCTGGTCACCCACAGCTGATTCTCACTGTCACCTGGTGCTATCAGGAGCAAATGTCCACAGCACAGAGCTCTGCTGAGTCGTGACCGCTACCCAGAGAGTGACCCCCCCCATTATTGCAATCCATCTAAGATCGATGTGGATGTAAACTGCAGAAAAATAAGGGAAACATTTGGAAATGGAAGAAATAAAGTCATTATTTGGACATCACGGTTGAACCTCTCGAGGCGAAAATGTTCTCGAAATGAAATAAAAGATTTAGAAGCAAAGAAATGATTGTTCCTGACAGCTCACGCTCACGTGTTTTATCAGTCAGTCTGTCTCGTGTTAATACAGAAATGTAACTGCCATTGCAGCTGCTGCTAACCAGGGTGACCAGGACAGTCTGGCTGCGTTTACCTTTGGCAGTTCTGGGTGAGAAAAAGTGGATCAGAAAACAACCGAGGGCACAGCCCGGAGCGGGAGGAAATGTTGGCAGCGTGTAGGAGAAAAAAGCTGAGCTCACACAAACTACTGTGTCAACAGAAAATATAGCAAATATTGTAAGAAAAGAAAACAGGATGGAAGAACTGGAAGAAGGAAAACAAGGAGACAAAGGGTCAGAAACAGCTTCTTCCTTCAAGGGCCACTGTGGAGCAGTGACGCAAGCAAACAGTGAGTGATTGAATGGACATGTGGGGAGCGGCTCTGCGGTGCTCTGCCTCTGAAAACATCCAGGAAGGATAGAAAATGTTCCTGCAGTACTTTAATATTGAGAAGAAAGATTAGTCAGTAAGATGAGCAGTGAGAGAACAGAGTCAACACTTTCTCTATTTAAGACTAAACCTGTTGATATAACCTTGTTGTAAATATTTCAGGATGAGGCTCGTTAACCAGAAAAACCTAGTTTGACATTTTGGGAAATAAAGTTGTAATGAGAAGATTGATACCACTCTCACTACATCAGAGCTGTATTGATCTTCTCATCATACTCTCAGCAAAATGTCTCCCGATGTCGAATTATTCCAGCGTAACAGTTGAAATATCAACAAGACGGTTCATCTCAAAAGGTTTGCACTTCACCGCCATTATGCTTTTTAAAATGAGTAGTGTAGACACACCCCCACTCTCAGCCCCGCGTGTTAACCATGTCGGACATGCATCAGTCTCTTCTCTGAGGGCTGAGTCAGCGCTTCATTATCAAATCCAATCACCTGCTTATTTAGAGAATCCCTGAATCAATGAAACTGGATGTAGCAGTGCACAATTCAGTGAGCTCCATGATGGCCTCAACCTGCGCTTTGCGTGTACATTGTTTTTCAATCATTTCTGTATTTCACCTCATCTATCTGCATAGAAGGTGATATTCTGCCTTGTAAGACCATTTGAGCATTTGAGTTAAATGCTGGTAAACTTTTTGGAAAGGTCTTCAGGTACCACATCACCTGAAGAAATATAAATATGCCCAATTAGTGAGAGATCAGTACGATGAAAAATAAAACTACTAGGTTTTGGAAAAGATCACAGTAAGTCAGCGTTCACTTTTGGTTTCGCAAACGATCAAATCATCTCAATTTCAAGTTACAAGTGATGAGACACCGGTGGTCCTTGTAAGGAACGTGCGTCAGGCACACAAGACACTGCACGACGGGCAGAAATACCAAATTTGCACTATTAACGTGAGCAAGTCGTTGGTGCCTGGCTGCCAGGTAGCCGAGTTAAGGTGTTTCAGTCACTGTCGCCATAAAATGGTCAGGAAATTAACTTTTTGGAAAATCAAAGCAAGACATTAAGCTCATTTGTATTCTGTGAGCCTGTCGCTTCTTGTTTTTGTCTTTATACTGACTGACGGCAGCCTCGCTGTTTGGTTAGCTAAGTGATAATTAATATTTTTAATGCTTCCCCCACTCATGACGTTGAGGATCCGGAAACTATTCCTTGTTGGAGCTAATGTCATAAGATCTGATTTAAAATGACGTTGGATTGGAAGATTTGCAACACTTGTGATGCTGTTCACAAACCGTTACGAGGCAGCCTACTGTTCACTGCAGTGTACTGTCAGAGAGGTTATCATTCATCTGCAGCTTGTTAGAGATGCACATCATTATATGCAGGAAAAAATGATTCGAAAACACTTTTTCCTTTGCAAACTGTGCGTACAACTGTTTCAACCTGACTGAAATGACACGGAGACAGAGGAGGTGAAGAAAGAGCAGGACTCAGACAGAGAAATCAAGAAACAGAGAAAGAGGAGGAACTGGGGATGCCGAGGAATCGAGGAGGGAGATGGCAGAAAAATAAACAGAGACAGATTGAAAGACAGTAAGAGAAAGAGAGAGGGTGGGGAGGAGGGAGAGAGAGAGAGAGATTGAAAAATAAAGGTATAGTGGAGGCAGTGAAGGCACGGCTGCACAGGTCTGCGGTTTGTTAAATAGCTTTTTGATGGAATTGGTAAAGCAGTGAAGCCTGTGACACTGTTAGCTGAGAGAGAGAGGAGAGAGAAAGAAAGAGAGAGCAGTGGAGAAAGAAAGAAAGAAAGAAAGAAAGAAAGAAAGAAAGAAAGATGCAGTCGGATTGAGGGGAGTAAAAAGAAGAAATCAGAGGGAGTGAAGGAGGAAAAGATTCAAATGTTTATTTTTAATTTTACTGTGGAGTCATTCTGCCCTCCAGAGGTGACGAGTGTTATAACAGCTCTGCTACACCTCAACCATGAACATCAGCCTTGTCGGGGACATCAGGACATTGGTTAAGGTCAGGGGTAAAATGTTAATTAAGGCTGTCACCTTGGATCGCCAGTGAGACCTAACTTTACCTGAAAAGAGACACATTTGTGGAGAGAAACTGAGGTTTTTAGAGAAACCAACTGTGCAATCAACATTTACTTCATAATGTTTGGGCTCTTTTGAAAGGTTATAAGCTGATTGTTTTCTTCTTCTCAAGCTGTTAGAAGTGCTTCTGTCATTAATCTATATATAAAAATAAGCCTGCACATGACAACATGGTCCAAGTTCAGATTTAATAACAATATCACTGATAATGAACATGTGATTTTCTAAGGAAATATAATCATGCGCCTGAATGAAAAATGCCATTTTGTGACCTCAACTACCTCTGAGAAGGAGAAATTCATTATAGTTCTTTAATTCCTCATTTAAACTCACTTTATGGGAATAAAATAGTCTAAAACAAGTACTTTGGTGGAGAAACAGCCTATAGAAAGAGCAAGACGCATAAAACTATTTTTAAAAAAACAGTTGCCATTAGAAAAATGTATATAAACTATATATTGCAGTATTTTAAATTCCATTAGCTACAGACAGAGACAGATGCAGTCACTCATTGGTTGTTGCAGGCTCCAGGGTGGGCATAGAAACTCATATCTGTCCAAATGAGGCGTCACTCTCTGGGTTTACGGAGACTTGGTTTGCACAGGACGAGCTGTTTGGAGAAATTTTATGTTTGCTTCGGCTGCTGTCTAACATTTAAAACAAGTCTCCAGCTCTTTCCATTAGGAGAATGCTGCGACGCTGTTTTGCTGTGAAGCTCCAGAGACAGAGCAGATAATGACCGAATTGTCATTTTGGGTGAACTTTCCCTTTAAGAACATACCTTGGATTCAAAAATAGAAATAAGTACATAACTTTTTGCGGTGTAATTTTGGTGAGCGTGGACGATATTTGACAGCTCCGATCTGATTACATTTTAAGTTAAAAAAGCCCCTGAATGCAGCACTGCTCCTGTAACTAATAACTCTCTGCTGCTGCTGCTGCTTACCCTGATACACACACTTACGCTAACCCAACATGACTCACACACACACACACACGTTTAAAAATTCATACATACGTAAGCCTCGGCTCTTTTTCTGCTCCGAAGGGTAAACTTTGATTTCAGCCTAAAATGCTCCTGACAAAATAACACATCACAGCATCAAAGCACTATAAAGAAAGTCTATTTTTGTGATTTTTCCATTCCCCCTACTTGTCTGTTCCAGATCGATTTGTTTCTTTGAAGACGGATTGTGAGAAGAAAACAGAACGGCTCAATCCATCATTCTGTCTGCCCGAGGCCCCGTGCCATAAACAATACATTACTGGTGGTATCTGAAAGCACCCGTAGGAGCCTGGCGCAGTTCAAAGCTATAACCACAAACAAACAGAATGGAACCACACAACTTATTTCAGATAATTCAGACTGCTCTCCGCCTCTGCGCGCGCTGCCTCTGCTTCACACCACTTAGGATCACACTGAAGAAGCATTTAGCGCATGCATTTATCTGACACTCTCAACGCAGAACAAGGGGAGACTTAGTCAGCATTCATGATTCAGCATGCAGCCCGAAGAGAGCCGCTGTGCCTCTGCTCAATCACGGCAGGGAAAGGAGGGGAGCCTGCAGAACAAAACGGGGACAGATGAAGGGTGGGGGATTACAGCGCCGCAGATTTTTAAGGGCTCTGATGTTAAGACAGGGAAACGGGAATATAAGTAGTGAGATGTCTGATGATTTAAAGACTTACTTACAGATGCTGCATGAGAATGAATGCTCATAATGTTATCGACATCTTTGTGATATTATAAGGAGTCATCACTTTCACAGCCCTCATTTGTCTTAAAGATTAGCTGCACCGAGGCCCCTAATCTGTTTTTGTTTATGCTGTTGTTCTATTAGCCATAGATTCATATAAATCACAGTGGCTTTCCAATGACCTGGATTCACCTCTTCAGTGTATTCAAAGGGTAAAGCTGATGTTACTGTGCAACAAAGCCCATTAAAAGCCTAAACTGTGCATCAGCCTACAGTATCTGTGGCTCCAGCATGAACATATAGTATAATGAGAACTGGATACAGCATCTTCTTCAACTTCTTGTGTGTGAAATTAGGTTTGGGATCGAGCCTTTACTTCCCTAACTCATGTTAATCACTATGTAACAGGCGTTATATAAATATATATAGTCATATACATATTATAAATATATACGGCTGTACCGCAGCCATGGTTACCAGCTGTAGCTGCGTTATTTTGAATCACACTACCTTGCTCGGCATGACTACTCTGCCACTGATTGGTTACATCCTGCCCTTCAAGTAATCCACATGTGCAACTCTCATCAAAGATTGAACAGAGACGAGATGTCTCACTCCGTAGCTTAAACAGAGCGTTCAAGACACAGTGTGTAAAGGGCTGCTGCAGCAATGCACCAAATAAGAAAATTAATGTACGTTAACCTTTTCTACAAGGACCCCCAAATAAAATTATGAACCTGAAAAAGTAGCATAATATGTCTCCTTTAAAGAAAAAGCCTTTATGTGGGCTCCAGGGCCTCACATGACGTTGTAAAATAACTTTTTGGCCCCTATGTCGAATTGGCTTTAAAGCCTGGCGCTCTTCCTGGGGGTTTGCTCTCAGGCCCAAGACTGTTTGTTTCACTTAAATATTTAACAATTGGGAGCAAATATCTTTATTAATTTATTTTAAGGTTAATTTCTGAAAGAGAAAAAGAAAGAAAAACTGGGACCTGGGTAATTTTTAACAGTACTTAACAGGAGTAAATAATGCATTTGTTGAGGATGTTATGGTCACCTGTCTTTAATGTCCTCCTATAGGCTATATTTTTTAGCCTTTATTAATTGTTAATGAGTGAGGAGGTCGTGTTCCTGGGAGCAAACAACCTCACTCAAGATTATAATAATTCAGACCAAAGAAACACAGAACAGAGTGAGAGACTGTCTCAAGGGCAGAACGAATGTAAACAGAGAAATCAATTTTAAAGCTTTCTCTTGCACAGCAGAATTCAGAAAACAATGCATTTCAGAAATATTTCTGCTCTTGGCCTTCAGCAATGTTTTTTCCAAAAGCAAAGGCCAAATACTGAAAGTAAAAAAAAAAAATACTTCTCCAACTCCCAGAAAAAAATCAATGAAACCTATTTGGCTCTAATGGAACATCTGTTTGCTTCGTATTCAGGTGCCAGTTTGATGAAATTACTATGGATATTTTAGATTTTTTTTTTCATTATCATCAGATAAAGAACTTCATGATAGCAACACGAAGTCGTCTCAGGTGAATATCAGGAGGTAACTTTGAGATAGAGGCCAAATGAGGGCTGTCCTCATTTAAACTCTGTGCTGCTTTACACAAAACATCCTAAACTAAATGTATTTAAATTATATTCATTGCCTGATGGGGAAATGTTCTGCATAAATTGCCTTTCTAAAAGCTAGGGTTGGTGAGATATTCTAGAAATATTCTTGTTTTGTTTTGTAGAAAATCATTTAGCATCCTGACAGTAATCAATGAATCAGATGTGCCGACCAATAACAGAAAAAATCCAGCTTGTGTGTTTGAGGCAGGCACTCGGTTAGGTAAGCATTAGCAATACATTCACGTAAGGCTAGGTGAATATACTGCTGATGCTATTGCCAAGCTAGTCGCACAAGAATGGATGTTTGTTGTTTAGTTCATTAGGATACTGTTAGTGATGACAATGCTCAAAGTACACGCCCCCCGGGCCTGTTATTCATCAGCTAACCGAGTAGCACAAAGCACACAGCCCCTCAGCTAACCGAGTAGCACAAAGCACACAGCCCCTCAGCTAACCAAGTAGCACAAAGCACACAGCCCCTGAGCCGGAGATCGAGCCACAGTAGCAGCGACAGGCTCATTCTGCAGCTAAGCTAGCTAGCACAAAGCAAGCACACACCGATAAGGAGTAACTGCCGTGCCTTTTCAGACTGAGGTACATTCATGGGGGCTATTTTGTTGAAGTTTAGCAAACTAGCCGATAACACACATCGCCCAGCTGGCCAGGGAGACCTATGAGGCAGTTGGTGTATTTAGTTGTTTGCAAACAGTGATATGACTTTTAAAGTATAAGTTAATCAAGTATTAATGATGCTATTATAAAGTTTTACCATACATTCATAAATAAATTACTGCCAGACACACAAACAGCAGCAACAGCTCCCAGCTCTCACACATCTTCTCGCACAATAGATGTGACAATTTATATCATTGTGTTTCTACAGCGATGTAACCAAACTAATGGGCTCGCCACTTTAAGTGAAATCTGTGCTAAAAACAGCAAACCAGGCTGTCACTTTCCTCAACAGTTAGCATGGATGAAAACAAAGGAGTCTCTGGGTGAAGGCTGGGCATCTGCGCCGGTCCACGGGCTCATTAACCAGCATCTATCCTTCTCTATTAGATATAATAGAAAGGGTCCCTGAAGGTGGCGGTGCTGTTACTCTCTAGTCCTTGAGACAAAAAGGCAACTATTTTCACACTTACACGCACACTGATTCCTTAAGGGTTCCCTGGCCTGGTTTGTTGGCACAGATGGAGGCCTATTAGCTACCAGTGTTTTTTTGTATCGGAAACAGGGGTTAGTAGCATCAGAGACAGACACTGAGTGTGACACTGCTGCTGTTTGCCATTCCCCCGGATATACAAACAAAAAAGGTGCCTGCTTCTCTGTCAGCAAGACAAAAGAAAAAGATACCCTGCTGTCTTCAAGGCCCTGAGCAGAGACGTCTGACACTTGTTTCTGGTACAAAACACCCACGATGCATTTACCTTCAACTAACAGGCAGCGCGGTTTCCAGAGGCAGAAATAGTTTGCAGTTGCTGTTTGTTTTTAACAAAGGCTTTCATCGCCAAAGTACAGGAGCTGACAAGTTGAGACCGTCAAGGAAGGAGACAAGAGAGGGCCTCTAGAAATCACTACAGAAACACACACACTTTGTTCACACACTACACACACACACACACACGCGGCTAGACAGAAAGTCAAGCACGTCCTCGAAACACGCCTTCCACCTCTCTCACACACAAACACTCACATAATGGTATATCACATTAAGCCACATATAATTTGAGATCCATTATGTGTGTGCAGGACCGCTTTATTATTTATTAATATAATTTAATTAAAGCATAATAGCATAATGTCGTCATTGAAACGACACCCGATGTTTAATGGGGAATATTGTTTCAACAGCAGATACTTGATACGTCTAACAGTATCAATCATGTATAATTATAATTATAATATTATGTTTTATGTTTTCTTGTCTGTCAGACACAAAGGTGAAAACTAGTGTGAGATTGTTGTATGGCCAAAAATTTAACATCTTGCTCCTAAATCCCGTCTTAATGCCTGTGTTGTAAAGCGCTCTGCGTAGTCAGTGAATAGGAAAGCGCTATATAAATGCAGTCTATTTACCATGTGCAGCCTGGCATCTGCCTTTTTTTTTTTTTTACGCATTAATGCAGAGAGAGAGCCAAAGAAAGTAAAAGGTTGGACCAGGCTTTTATCAAATTGCATTGCAACCTGCTGCGCTGGCCAATCAAATGTGTGCAAAAGTACTTTCCTGGGAGATGACTTTGCAACAGGAACGCCACATTTCTGAAGTTTACTTTAAAATCGACGCAGTGAAATATCATGTAAATGCTTTCCAGAGTTGCTAAATCCTGTCTCTAATCTTTGTGCTTTGTCTCTGCATGATAAGCCCTCAAACACATGGATCTATCAACAGTATCATGTATTGTTTCACCAGTACATGAAGAAAGTTATCCCATGTTCCCAAATATCCAGTGGTGTCACTCTTACAAATGATAAGATGTCACCTGTGATGTACATAATGCACTGTGCTGGAACATACAGCTCAAGTGTTGTGAATATATCTCGGATTGGGAAACATAAATACAAACTAGAAGGCAGCAGAATGCAGCTCGTCTCAGCTCTTCTCTCACTGTGAGAAATCAATGCAGCAGCACAGTTTAGGAAACCAGGCATTGAATCCCCTCCGCAGCCTGGCAACTAGTATTTATCGATATGTTTCTTCCACATGTGGTTCTGACTTTACACCCCGCTGTGCAACAATTAAAGCTAAAGACATTTTCTCTGAGACGGTTCAGAAAATTGAAAAGCTTTTTTTTAATCGGTGCATTTGATTCGGTTCTTCGGCCCTGACTTAGACTTTCACTCCCTAATGTGAAGTTTTATGATACTTAATACTGTTTTTATCTATCAGTATTTTAAAATTCTGTGCATCACTGTAAGAAGTTTGCTGTAAATATATTTTTGGCTTGATCCAGAATGATGGATGCCGTCATTGCTCAGTGAGGAGATGTATCTGAACGGGTCATTTGGTAAAGGCTGAGAGCTCTGACTGATGGACTGTGCAGCATGTTGGACTGCATGAAAAGATAATCGACTCTTCGTCCTCTTCACTTCACTCCTCCGGGCTGTTCTTCTGACTTTCTGGCTCCCAGCTTCATCTTCATGCCACAAGCTTTTTTTGTGTTTGTGGTTCCAAACACAGGTCGTATACTTTTAGTTTCAGTATTGTGGCCTTTTGTTCCTTGTGAAACGGTTTGAAACAGCATCCGCTAAAACATAAACACACACGAGCTGTTGTTTGTTGCTGTTCCACCAGTGTGAGTGTAGAAAAATCCAAGTGCATCCAGCTGAAGCCGCAGCACGAACGTGAAGGAAGTTGAACCTCCAAGTATGACAGGGTGCAGAGTTTATAGGCTGATTTGAACTGGTGCAGCTTTTCTAATCAAATCAAATCAATTTTATTTATGTATCCAAAATCACAATCACATTGCCTCAGTGGGCTTTACAAACTGCACAGTGAGCGACATCCTCTGTCGTTAGACCCTCGATTCAAGTGAGGAAAAACTTGCCATGTTGAAAAAACAAAACCTCCACAGAGGAGGGATCGCTCTCCCAGGACACGCAGACATGCAATAGATGTCACATGTACAGAAACAGAACAACAAAATCACAATTTACAAGTTGCATTGACAGAATATCTGATATCATTTATATAATATATGTAAAGTGGCATCGCCAAGTGGTGCCCGAGCCACAAGACCTCCTCTCCACCGCGGTGACCTGGAAGAGGACAGGACACACAAGATAATTAGCAGTAAAACAGAGAAGATCAGAGTGAAGAGGCATCATATTTAACAGAAACATTTCTAGCCTTTATGGCACCAGCAGCTGGGGAAACTCACAGACCCACAACATGGATACACACACAGACTCCTGCCGTTTTGTCAGTTTTGTGTTGGATAATGCTCTTTAGCAGGTCAGTGGAGTTTCCAACCTTTTAAAAGACAACTACTACTGTTTCATACCAAAGAAGTAGTCCCCAAGAATCTCCACATCAAAGTTTTGGGGACTCTGGAGTGACTGAGACACTGTCGTCATCTTCAGCACAAATTAAATCCTGTTCATCTTCAGTGGAAAAACTCGTTGAGCCCCTTTAACCCTAAATTAAATGAAACACAATAGAATGAATCAAGGCACAGACACACATTTGCACTCAATCCATGTCATGCATTCTGACTAAACTGCTGTTTTAATTATTGACATCCCAGCTTAGCATTAATTAGAAAATGCGATTACCATTTTTGATCGCAGCTGTGTGACAATTTTTATAATTCATCCTGTTAGGAAGACAGTGAACTGTTTCCCCGAGGCTTTTTAATATTCACGCTATTTGTATTTATTTATTTTAAGAATAACTGTGTTTCTTTAACTTGACTTCTGATATTCAAGTTCAGGCTTGTTGTTTTTCTTCTCATTCTTCCTGCTGTTGTCTGCGCGCCGTCACTGCAGGTGGAGAAATCAAGATTAATTCCTTCGAGCTCCACAAGAAAGTCATTTGTTCTTATAAAGTGTGAAAAACAACTTCCACAGATTGAAAATTGCCTGAGCCTCAATAATCCTTCACACCGAACATGAAGCATCATTTATTTTGTCAGAGTTTCTGTTTCATCGTTATTCTCGTCGTGCCCCGTGTTGAGCATTTTCATATCGGTGTGTGGATTAAGTAACGCTCTGCTTAGTGTCAGTCAGCTGACACCCACACAGACAAATGAAAGGAAATAATCCCTGGAAACTTTGTCACCTCCGTGCACTCGTAATGCGCTCAGAGAGAGAGAACCAGTCTTTTTCTTTAACACGACAGTTTACTCTTGTTACACTGTTGACATTGCTTTTATTTAACTCCTTTTCCCCTTTAAATTCCTCCTGATGACCTTAAAAGGGACAGTTCGCCCCCAAAATCAAAAATACACATTTTCCCTTTTAGCTGTGCTTCTTATCAATCTTGGTTGGGAGAGAAGAGACATCAGCCGTAGAGCTGTTTGCCTTCTCTTTCCAGAAATAATGAGCCGGTTACTCGAGATAATGCACAGACTTACAGACAGACTGTTGTGAGCAGTTTGATGAGGGAACTATTTTCTCTCCATATCACCACACGGAGGGAAGCTACCTACCTGAGCTAAATGTGCTAACGTCACAGCTCACCCATGGAGAACAGCGCTGATGGTTATCCCAAATGTAAAGGCACGAGCCTTAACACCGATAGGACCCCCGTGGTGCGCCCATGTTAAAAAAAAACACAGTGTAAGTGTAGATAAAACATGATAAAGTGCCCTATAAGGTGCCCTTCTCTTTCACTTTAAATGGATCAGGACTTTCTGTGTGCTGGTGCACCACCGACCCTCTAAAACCACAAGCTGTCTTTTGTTTGTCCAAGAAGTAAACGAGTGAGATGCTGTGTGATGATTAATGAACTTTACAGGTCATAATAGGCTAGCTATTGTTCGTTGTCTTCATGCTAAGCTAAGCTAACTGCTTCCACACTGATCGCACTGACACGAGATTTGTGTCGATCTTCATGCGACTCTAAAGATGCTCTCCAAAGTTTCTAAGCTTTTAAGAGACTCTTTCAGACGAAGCACTCAATTAAAAGTGAACTCGTTAAAGAACATCATTACCAGGTGACGATTACAGCGAGTGACATGTTTACATTTCTCTTTCAAAATCTATACAATGTGATAATTGAACATTTCATTGCAGCTCTGCACTTGTAATCTGGCTCCTGTAAAGTGCCACTTGTTGTGAGCTAATTGTCGACCCCTCGGGAAATGTAAAAAATCTAATTGAATGAGTTTAGCCGGGGCTCATTTCGCATATTCAGTTAAAACCAATCTATCCTCGCCGCTTGAAACTGATGATTTGAAGAAGAAACTCCTCCGCTAAGCCGAAACACACACACATTATTCCCAACCAGCCACCCACAGATGCACACACACACTCCGACTGCTGAGATAGTGTGTGTGTGTGTGTGTGTGTGTGTGTGTGTGTGTGTCTGTGTTTCATAATAGTCCATTAGTGTGCAGTAAAAACACAAATTAGTTGAGATGAAGAAACAGACCCACTGGGGTTCAGAGCTAATATGCAGTCATAAAACACACACACACACACACACACACACACGCAGAGTGTGTCAATAAAGACATTTAACTGAAATATTAGTCTTTGCAAAGCGATGTTAGACATTACATCTTCTTTCGTCAGGGCTTCTCTGTGTGTTTATACGTGTGTGTGTGCAGTTTGCATCAGTGTTTGTGTGCACGACAGAGAAAATGAAAGGAAAATATGCAAAATAAGAAAAAGAAAACAAGTTGACAGATATTTTCAGGCCTTTATGCATCGCTGAGAGACCGGAGGAGGAGAGTGGAGAGCGAGGTCACCGAGGTCATTAATTGCTCCTCTTCACTGCTCGGAGTAAAAAAGACGAGATGCTTCAGAGTCTCTCCTGATGAAGTGTCATGAGAGGAAACTGCAGGGGGTCGGAGAGGAAGAGAAAGAAAAAGTTGTTTAATCCTTGACATTCCCGTCCGACTTGGGCTAAGAAACAAGAGCTGCGGCTCGCAGACGGCCGCAGGAGGCAGGTTTCACTGTGTTTCCAAAGTCACTGCTGGCGTCTTCATGCATATGTTGCTCTCAGATAACAGCTGAAATGCCTCCATCTGTAATTGTAGTCTGGTGGCCTGCAGAGGAGACAGAAATGTCAGCAGGGCTCAACAGCAAATTGCCAGAGCAGCTTCTTCCAGATTGTGTGTGTGGGTTGGTATTTTAACTTCTGTGTGTTTGTGTTCATTTGCCAGTTACATCACATTTAATGGTGTGTGTGTGTGTGTGTGTGTGTGTGTGTGTGTGTGTGTGTGTGTGTGTGTGTGTGTGTGTGTGTGTGTGTGTGTATTCGTTATGTAAGATAGCAGTGTAGAGTGGACTCTTTCTGTTGATTTGGGACAGATGATAAAATGAGTCTTCAGTGTTGTTTTCAGTCACACTCAGGATCAGCACTGATTGGAGT
The DNA here is from genome assembly GCF_965226575.1 of Pagrus pagrus. NCBI lineage: Eukaryota > Metazoa > Chordata > Actinopteri > Spariformes > Sparidae > Pagrus > Pagrus pagrus. The sequence goes on along the minus strand of NC_140199.1, from coordinate 4,042,033 downwards.
TACTTTACAGGATGATTATCTTTGTGTAGGACAACTTCCTGTTTACCAGAGGAAATGTTTACTTTGTACGTTTCTGCAAACAAACAAATGTGTAGGTTTCATATTGAATATGTCAAAACTGTTCACTGTTCTTATGATTCTGTTGTTATGGTCTGATAAGGTTTAGGCATTAAAAACATATGGGTAGGGTTAGAAAAACGTTGTGTTTTGTCTTAAAATACATGGTTTTGTTGATTCAAACGTGGCTCCAAAATGTCCCAACCGGTCGCTCAGCTGAAGTTGTCTCAAACTGGTTTCTCGCTTTGCAGCTGTGTCACCTGTAGGTGCCATGGCACCACCCTTCCCCTCCTCCTCGTGATATGAAAGCCAGCTCATATATTTGAATCTGAGACACGTATTGTAGAAATGTTGATATGATACGTATGAAAAGTACAAAGTTTGACATATCCATGGTTTGCAAAAACGTATGCCAACATTTTATTCTGCTGACTGCTGTGGACAAAAAATACACGACCAACTCACAACCTGTCCACTTTCCATCCAGGACCATCATTTCAACTTACGAAGGACAAAGTCCACTTCTGGAACATGTTGTTCAACATTATTTTAACACTTATCATTTGCCTTTCTTTGTGTGTGTTTGTGTTTTTGGATGCAGCTTTGTGGGCAACAAAAATCCTCGCTTAGGTTCAGGAAAAGATGCTTTGGGTTAAAGACTCTTTCATATCATTAAACATGTTGCAAACATAACTTCTCTCATGTGCATTTGTTTCTAATCTGTTTCATATAGTCACAAAGCTGTGACAGTTGCTGTGACATTGATTAGGATGTTCCAGGTACAACACCTTCCATCAGATCGTTCAGTTTTGGCACCGTGTGGTGCATTTAAAAAAGTCTTCTTCACTTATTTTTTAGTGGGACTGTATAAATATCAAACAACAAACACTGAGTCAACCAGAACAATTTGAAAGACGATCATCTGAAGCGCTACACTCAGCGTTTTTAAACAGGCATTAACTGATTAATTAATTTTGTATTTATATATTTATTTAGTCCTGTTAGCTCCACTGTTTTCACTCGGTCATTGAAAACCTTGTCTGTCTGCCATTGGGGGACAAAACATAATAAACAGTGTTCTGCTGTCACGTCAATGCATTTTTAAATCACCTGCTATAAATCTACAAATGTGGACATGAAACAAGAAATACTGCAAAAAATACACAACTAACTGTTTCCATTCAGGCAGCACATCATTTCAACAGCATCTTAAACCTCCCAGCTTCAGGGACAAACTCTCTCGGCTTTGACCGTTTCACCTCCAGTTTGTATTATTAAAGACATTTTTCTTGGTGTTAAACTATGTATGACTGTGTTTTCTGTACAATCCTCAGCCCCTTTATCCTGGTAAAAAGTCCACACACGCTGTTTGCCACGGAGAGAGATGTTACAAACGATGAAGAAAAAGGTCTGACAGCTCAATTTCTCTCTGCAGCAAACAGGTGACGGCCGCCTGCCTGCACCGATCGACCTGCGCTGCTCTCCTGGAGCCACCATGGATCACTGTGCAATGCAATTCAAGTGGGAACCTTCTGGCACCCAGAGTCTAGATACTGGACATTTCCTTCATGCTGTCTTTCTTTTCTTATAATGTAACAGGATTAATTGTCCTGCAACTAATTTAACATGATGATAAGATGTTAAAGAATACATTTAATGTGTGTTTAGATGATAGAAATCCACTTTTAACCGATTCTTCCACTTCTTCTTGCATTTGTTTTGCAGCTGGTGCGTGATGAAGAAGTTGGGGTTCATGTTAAACGTTTGAGGCATTTCAACACTGATCTGCTGCTGATGCCTGCTGACGGAGGCGGTGTGATGTTTCGTAAGAACTGAACAAAGCTCGATATCTGGCATGAATCTGATATTAATCATGAACCTCTTGATTTTGGGGTATTTTAGACCTGGACACATCAACTCAAGCACCAGAATGACAGTGGGCCAAGAAAGTTTCTGCAAAATCACACTTAACGTTTTGTCACGTTGCAACTTTGTATTTGTTTCGGCTGAATTTTCTATTTCTATCGTGTCATAACGCCGTGCTTATGCTCTGGTTAAGTTTAGCCACGAAATACACTTGGTTAGGGTTCAGAAAAACATCATGGTTTGGCTTAAAATGCCTGTTTCAGTCGCCACGATCAGGGATGGAGACGGTCCAACATCCCTTAAAAAATAGCCGTTTTTTGTCCCCACAAAAACGACTGGAAACGTCCTTGAAAATCCAGTGGTGCGACCCAAACTGCAGCTGGCTGTTAGGCTGCCTTGTGGCTTGTAATCCCCTCCACCTCCTGATGTGAAAGGTGGCTAATGAGCACATAATGTGAACATGATGCGCCACGTTAGGTACAAATGTCGACCTTGGACGTATCTGTGGTTTTTGCAGAAACATTAGCTGCTATCATCACATCCTGGTGAAAGGGCTTGAAAAACAAATTCATGAGTTCCCTGTTCCCAAACTCAACTCCAGGTGAGAAACTGATTGGATCATTGAGAGGAACCATCTCCAAACTGCTCGGGACCGGAGCGGAGGGTCCAGAATAGAGGAGTGCTGCTGTGAAGATAACTCAGTTTGACTTTATACAAACAGGTGCTCTCCCTAACACACACACACACACAAGTAATGAAGTCTCTCACTCTGTCACCCAGACTCATTTAAAACATATCGACAGTCTTGTCATGTCACAACCCGGCTGCAGCGACTCACCACCTACTTAACTTCTGGGCCACGAAACTCTGGCTAGAAAAAACAAACCGTATTGAAAAATGATCTCTCCTCGTTTGCTAAATCACCTCCAATCTCACATCGATCCTGCGAGACGTTTGCTGCTGACTGATCAAGTGGAGATTAAATGTCTCGCTGAGTGGTGCAGCCTCTCATCGTCTCCACCTCCATCTCCCCGTGGCTCTCCTCCACCAGTCCTTCAGCCTCTCCGTCCCTCTCCACAAAACAGCAGTTATCATCACAGAGACATCACGAGGACAACTGAGTGTGAAGAGACTGGACAGGACACACACACACACACACACACACACACACACACACACACACACACACACACAGATGAAGAGGCCTTATTTCATTCGTCAGCGTTAGGAAGATAATGATAGGGGACAATAAGGAGACGTATCTCTCGCTCTGTCTTTATTTCTTTGTCTGCTTCTCTCAGAAGAGCTGTTTTTGACCTTACCAACGCACTGCATGTGTGTGTGTGTGTGTGTGTGTGTGTGTGTGCATCCATCCCTCTCAGCCCTCTGCTATTACCGCTAACTACTCCAGGCCACAGTAGTTCAGGTATTGATTTTCCACCTTGTTCGTTCGGTCTTTCTGTCCCCTCCAAACCACTCCCTGGAGAGGGTGTGTGTGTGTGTGTGTGTGTGTGTGTGTGTGTGTGTGTGCTCTCATACATTTGTCTTTGTGTGGAGCGTTTGCACTTTCTGGTTGGATGCTAAACTGCATTTTATTTCCCCCCCGCAACCTACTTTGTGCAATAACAATAAAGTTAATCTTGAGTCCATTTGTGTCAGTGATCGTCCTCACGAGTATAAAACAGTTATATAATACCCTGCAGAGAGAGAGTGTGACTGCAGCCTCATGTCAACTCTTGCACTGCCAAAAAACTACAGAATCTGTCACTTTTAGTCACTAAGCTTAATGCTACTTTTGCTGAGCGTGTGTTTGCAGCCCTTTAATGTGTGTATGCAGTAAGTCTTTACATTATTAAATTAAAATGCCATTGAAATGAACTGTTGGCGGTGTGTTGTGTGTTTATGAGGAAGGAGAAAGAGCACGAGGACGCAGGGAGTGTAAGTAATAGACAAAGACAGACAGATGATACAGTGTTTTATGTCAACTGTGTTAATCTGTGAAGTCATGTTAGATTAATAACTGTAATGACAGGATATGTCCACAAGATGGCGGCAGATGATTGTGTAAACATGTCTTTAGTGAAGATGTTGTGTTGTATCTACAATCAGTGATGCTTTCAAAGACTCATGCCATCTTCCTCAAAGTCCTTTAATCTGACAGGATGACAAGTCGATTGTAATAACTGATGAGTCAAACTGCTCTTATGTTTTTGATTATAAGCATGTTGATTAAGTTGGGTGATCATATAAAATCTTTAATGTTAATTTCAAGATATTGACATATTGTAGTTGTCAGCATGTAAATTATTTAAAATGATTAAATGATTAAAATGATTTGTGCAGTGACATGTGGAGGTTGGTTTCTCAAGGACGTGCTGCCAAAAAGGCTAATGTGCAATAATAGTAATAATTAGAAAGAGTAAAAAGTAAGGATTAGAAAAAGAAATATACAGTAGACGTAGAAAAATGTTAAATGTACATCTGTCACTCTGACAAAATGGCCTTTTTAAGCATCACAGCACACATGCATAAGGTATCCTAAATGTACAATATGATATACTAGCAGTAAATTTTCATCTGTATATTATGATCTTTCTAAATTCATCACGACGGATCTGTTGTGTTTGATTTGATTCAATTGTAGCGTATATTAGTGTAACAAAAACAAGTAGCAAGGGACTCTTCACTGTACACAATAAACAGTTTGAAACAATAATAATTATTATTATTTTTATTTTATTTAATTTTTTTATTATTATTGTTATTATTGTTGCTGTTGTTGTTAATGAAGCCTCCTGTATGGTTTTTAACTAATATAGTGTGATATTTGTAGCTGTAATATCTTTGGTGTCCGCTGGAGGGCAGTAACACCCCTGAGCAGCTTTGACTACTACCCTGTTGCACGTAATCGCAGAAGAAAGAAGCTGTTACGTCAGTGGAGGGAACTTTGACAGCTTGTTTAGCGAAACGTTACTCCCCCACAACTTATAATGTTTTGAGTTAACTTACATTAATGAGGTGTTTTATCGACGTTTTCTATCAGTCTTCAACAGGCTAAACTAAAGGTTTGTTTCTCTACTGTTCTGTCAACGGGTTTTAACGGAACATTTAGTAAAACTCCGCCGATAACAGACGCAATTTAGCTAACAATGATAAGCAATGTAACATACGTAAACTCTCAACGGTTTAACTAACTAAACCTTGTTAATTTGTTAATATGTAACACTGCTGAGTAGATGATTTATATGCCGAAATGTTAATGGTTCGTATTTGATTAAGTTTTTATTTAAAGGGTTTAATTCAGTCCATACGAGGTAGCTGGATGTGCTGCCTTAGAATTGCGTTGGCAGTAAATTTACAGTTTTTTAAATGGAGTTCTGCGAACGGGATGGGATAAAGTGCCACGACTGATTATTTGGGCTGTAAAGTTATTGTTGGAGCAATAGGAATCACTTATCGTATTTAAAATGTTCTAATCATTTGTTTTGTGTGTTACATAGTCGCTTTCAAATAGTCCTGGAGCGGAAAATACATTTTTCTTTTGATATTTATTCAGTACACCTGTCACTTGATGAAGATCCACCTGTTTTATGGCTCAATCTACCCTGATGCCTTGTCACTCTAATGGATTATTGGTCTGTTCCTTCTTCTTGCTTTCTCTTAGGAAAGTTATGAGTGGAGAGGAATCCAGGAGAGGCTCATGGAGGGGTGGAGGGAGAGGTGGAGGAGGAGGAGGCAGTGGTAGTGGAGGACAGAGAGGAGGAAGAGGAGGCGGCGGTGGTGGAGGATGGAGAGGAGGAGGCGGTGGTGGTTGGAGAGGAGGCGGTGGTGGTGGATGGAGAGGAGGAGGGGGAGGATGGAGAGGAGGATGGAGGGGTAGACCATGGAGAGGAGGATCAGCAGGTGGAGGAGGAGGAAGAGGATCAGGAGCTGGAGGGTCGAGAGGTGGAGGTGGTGGCTGGGCAGGAGGATCAGGAAACCAACAGAGAGGTGAGTTTTATTTGCTTTTGTATTTTCCAGTTACCAACGTTGAAGAAACTAAATTCTCAATGAATGTTTTATAAAATGAATTTGCTGACAGTTTCCTCTTCTTCTTGTAAGCTGCATATTAAGATAGTGTGGGGTAAAAATGCTGAAGCATTTAACGTTTTTTTATCTCATTAAAATGAAATTGTATGTGGAAAGTTGCAACAATATGTGTCTGAATTTACAGTCTAACTGCTCCTCTGCCTCTTTAGTCCTTACTCAGGCCACTTTAGATATGTTGTGTCCGTACAGAGGATGGACACTCTACTTCTCCGAAGGTACGTGTGTGTGTTTATACTTCTGTTTCACATGATGATGTGGCTTTTTCTGTCTAGTATGTAAATGTCTTAATGCTGTTTGTCTTATTATGTGCAGGCTTCATAGAGAGCTCACTCAGTGTGGAGAAGATTAAAGTGTTTGATAAATACTTCACACCCAAGATTGACCTGTACGACAAGGTCAGTCTGTCTGTGAGCTTGTGTATCTTTCTGTGCATTTTATGGACATGGACATTTTTCCACTCTGTGTCCTGGTTTATGTTTATGATGTAACTTAAAAGGATGATTCATGTGTGTTTGTGTGCAGGATGAGATTGAGCGTCAGGGCAGCGTTCTGGTCGACTATGCAGACTTGACTGGAGACAAAACTGTGCGTGCTGCACTTCCTGATCTGACGACACAGCTGAAGGAACAGCCAGAGGTGCTACTCAAGTGTTTGGGAGTGGCTATTCACCAGGTACACACACATACAGACACTACTAATATGTTATCTGCACGTTTCAGCCTTTCTCATGTGCATACTTTATTAGATACGCCTTTTAATACATGAATATTTAATGTGATAAAGTGTTCTGAAAATGAATTATTGGCATGTTATTGTATCATCTGTCATTATTAGCAATTCTCCCTCAACTATAAAACTGAAACTTTAAACGTTGAGGTCTGTGAGGAGGTAAAGTGTGGAACTGCTCCGCTGAGACGACAAATAACAGATTGATAATTTTTTTCTGTGTGTGTCTTTTAGGTGTTAACCATAGATTTGGAGAAACAAGTCGCTGAGCTGCAAGAGGAAGAGCTTCCTGTCGCCGCACCAATCATCAACATCCCTCACATTAGTGCGAGGTACTTCACACAATCACTGTTTGCTTGACTCCTGTACTGTACTTTTCCTGATCAAGAATGAAGATGACTTTATTGATGATGAAAATCGTCCGCAGGCTGTATAACTATGAACCGGTGACTCCGTTGCGGACGTTGCGTGCCAGTGTGTTTGGCCGGCTGGTGTGTGTGAAGGGAACAGTGGTGAGAGTGAGCAATATCAGACCTCTGTGTACCAGGATGGCCTTCAAGTGCCTGGGCTGCTCACAGACACAGTCTCTGACACTGCAGCATGGGAAATATGCTACACCTACCAAGGTATGAGCACACTCGGGTATCTTTTCTGTACTCTTAGTACCCAGAAGTAACACTGTATCGATACAATTTCCTTTCGGTATACACACAAAACAATCTTTGACATCATTACTTGGATTTATAGGTTAACTTTGAACGTTTAATGTGTGTATACTATACACATGTGTCTTTTATCACCTAGTGTATCCAGCCTGACTGTCGCAGTCGTTCCTTCGCCCCCAGCCGGAGTTCTCCTCTTACTCAAACTGTCGACTGGCAGATCATCAAGTAAGTACAGTATATTAAGTGCCTTTGTGCAGTAGTGAACTGTTGTGGAAGGTTGTCTCTACAAAAGAGTGGAATATTGCTAGACAGTCCCAGCTTTTCTCATGATGTATTTTAATGAGAAAAACATCACATACTTCATTTGAAATGTGTTTTTTATGCTACTTCAGGGTGCAGGAGGTGATGGGCGGAGAGCAGAGGGAGGCTGGACGAATCCCACGCACCGTGGAGTGTCACCTGACCTCCGACCTCTGTGACAGCTGCGTCCCTGGAGACACAGTTACTGTGACGGGGATAGTTAGAGTTACCAATGATGGTACGAACACACTGAAACACACACTCTGACTACAGTGGGAGCAAGTTTGGAGTCAGCTGTTACCTTTTACTGGTAGTTGGTGACCTATTAATCTATTTATGTGTATATACAGTATGAGTATAAACTGTAAACCTGTATTTAAGTGCAAAAATTCTGGAAAGGAATTGAATAAGAAGTGCTTTTGTGAAAAATTTGAAAAACTCCTACTTATTCCTGTGCAGGTACTTCCCGAGGGAAGAAGGATCAGTGTATGTTCCTCCTCTACCTTGAAGCCACTTCAGTCAGTAATACTAAAGGTACTGCAGCTTGTGTATTTATTTAAAGTTGGACTTGAATTTTGCAAAGCAGTGATTTTTTTTTAGTATGTAAAAGAGCAATAAGATGTTATTTATTTTTAACATGTAGGTCAGAAGTCCAAGTCAGGTCAGGGCTCAAGAGGGTCGCATGAAGATCGTTCTAGAGGGGAGGAGTTCAGTCTGAAGGAGCTGTACGCAGTCCAGGAGATCCAGTCACAGCCTAACCTGCTGAGACTCATCGTACAGTAAGATGTTTATTACTCACAGTGACACATGTTCACTATTTTAAAAAGTTAATGCATTTTCTCACACATCAACTCAACCCAAGCCAAACAGGTAGAACAACATGGGCCACTGAGGGACAAATTCAGGAAAGTTTCCTTTTTTCATGGAAGGAGAAAACATCTTACTGGCTGTGTGAACACATTTGATCTAGTCTGTTCTAGTGATTTTCTTCAGCTGAAACATAATTTATTCCTCTGAGTGCTGGGAAAAAATGTAGACTGATGTAAGTTTGGCCAAGTCTTACAGTGTTGAGTCTGTGTCCCGAAATGGCTGCCATCTAAAGGAAAAAGCCTTGTGGTGTAGGACACAAAATGACTTCTGGCACCACTTCAGGCCAAACTTGAACTAGTGGTGAGGTATTTAGGTCTCCTCTTGCCTTTTTTTCATTCATCCTACAGCTTTGTCTTGCGTTATGTAATAAGCATTACAGCCTCACTGGGCTGCTACTGTGGGTGTAGACTTTTAGTCATTCTTTAGTTCGGTTTTCCATGGTGCTGTTAACTCATACAGAGATATATAACTCATATGTAACACTCTGATCTTCTCGCCTCTTTCAGCTCTTTGTGTCCTGTCATCTACGGCCACTTGGTGAGTTGAGTAACTAGAATAAGACTGCAGCATTCACACATTATAAACAGGATTTGTCAAATATCACAGAAGTTCAGTCCAACATCCTCAATTCTCGTGTGTCCCCCAGCTGGTGAAAGCCGCTCTAGCCTTGGCGTTATTTGGTGGCCGACAGAAACACACGGACAAGAACAGCGTCCCAGTTAGAGGAGACCCACACATCCTGATAGTGGGAGACCCGGGACTGGGAAAGAGTCAGATGCTACAGGTAAAACAGAAAACATGAAATACTTTGTTGTGTGTTATTTGTATTGTTTTTAAGATGAGATTGTGATGCACATTGAATTTTTAAAGTTAAGATACATCCGTGTCAGTGATAAAATGTGAAGTTAATACTTGCATATTCATGTGTGCTTTGTGTGTAGGCAGTGTGTAATGTGGCTCCCAGAGGAATCTATGTGTGTGGCAACAGCACAAGCACCACAGGTAAATTGTGTTTAAGTACTTCTCTTCCTAAATGATGCTGTATATAAGAGATAAGAAAAGATGAGATAATCCTTTGTTAGTCCTCCACGGGGAAATTTGCAATATTACAGCATCAAAGGGGATAGCAAAAATAGAGAGCATCAATTGAATCCTGCAGGTGAGTGTGGTGATTATGCTCTAAACAGTTATTTGGATTTGTTACAACATAAGCGAGTTGGGAATTTAATATTTAATGATATTTTTGTTTTGTTCTGTTTTGTTTTTAGGACTAACAGTGAGTTTATCCCGAGACTCAGGAACAGGGGATTATGCTCTAGAGGCTGGAGCCTTGGTGCTGGCTGACCAAGGTAGGAAAGAGAGTGGGAACACACATTTAAAAAGTATGTTTGTCTTTTCTCTTATAGTGTATTTTGATTTATTATGGTTGATATATACTCCATCTCTACTTTCACCCAGTGCAGCACTGCCTCCTGGTTCCCCAGGTTTACACAGTTGTCAGACAAACCTCTTAATTCACAGAGGAGTTAAAGAAACACCCTTGACGTGAAACCTGAGAAATCTGAAGAATTTCTTTCACTCCTGCTTGTGTCTAATATTTTTCTTTCTCTACCTCACTGTCTTCTGCTGGCCTCATCCTCTTGTTACTCTCTGTCTGTTTTCTTCAGGAGTGTGCTGCATCGATGAGTTTGATAAATTGGGTAGCCAGCAGCAGGCTTTACTTGAAGCCATGGAGCAGCAGACTGTGAGTCTAGCGAAGGCCGGAATAGTTTCCTCTCTGCCTGCCAGAGCGTCAGTATTAGCTGCTGCGAACCCCATTGGGGGACATTACAACAGAGGCAAGACCGTCTCTGAAAATCTGAAGTAAGTGTTTTTTAGCAATTGCTGGAAGATGTTTATCTGTGTACTCTACAAGTGATTGACTTGTGTTAACGGTGGTGTTTTCTTGTCTTTAGAATGGGTTCAGCTCTTCTCTCTCGATTCGACGTAGTCTTCCTCCTCCTGGACATCCCAGATGAGTCACATGACCGCCGGCTGTCGGAGCACGTCATGGCAAACAGGGCAGCAGGAGGCAGAACCAGCAGCGCCGTAGTTACCAGGACTAACAGTGAATTAGAGACCTCCATATTACTAGATCACTCTGATATGCCGTTGTCTGAACGCTTGCAGGTAAAAACTGGACCGTGGACTACTGTGATATCTGTCAAATATCAGTTGCATTTATACAATATGTGTGTCTCTGTGTCAAGATCCCTGCAGGTGAATGTGTAGACCCCATTCCAGCATGCTTGTTGAGGAAGTATATCAGCTACGCTCGACAGTATGTCCATCCGACGCTCTCTCCTGAAGCAGCGCAGACAATTCAGGAATTCTACCTGTCGCTGAGATCTCAGGCGCACTCTGCTGATTCGACACCCATCACCACACGGCAGCTCGAGTCTTTAATTAGACTCACTGAGGTAGGTTTCTGAATGTTGGGTGCATTCACCCATCAGCAACATGTGCTGAATTAACACGGGATAACATCTTTATTCTGCTGTAGTTTGAGGCTATACCTAACTCCAAAATGTTATGTGTTTGACAAGAGGAACTTTTTCTCACTAGTGTCCCAGTACTAATGTGGTTGACTGTGTGTTTTTCGTGCAGGCAAGAGCCAGGTTGGATCTCCGAGAGAAAGTTACCAAGAGTGATGCTGAGGACGTGGTGGAGATCATGAAACACAGGTGAAATTACAGGAGTAACTTATGTACAAAGATGTGTATGTTCTGACAATTATGCCAATTCTGTTTGCTTTAAGAGTGTGAATAACTTAATGCATTTAGAAAAATACTTTATGAATCAATACCCTTACAGAACTGATAACTGTGATGACATCTTGTAACAAAATGAGCACTATATCGTAGTTGTGCTGTCCTGACATCGAATGTACTGTCCTGTGATGTAAATGTCTCTTTCCCCCTCTGCGTGTGTGTGTGTGCGTATTATTCTGTTGTGCAGTCTGGCTGATACGTACTCAGATGGTCTGGGCAATCTGGACTTTGAGCGCTCTCAGCTGGGGGCAGGCATGAGTCAGCGCAGCGCTGCAAAACGACTGGTCAATGCACTGCACTCTCACGCCCAGAGGACCAATCAGACGCAGTTTGACCTCCAAACGCTCCGATCTGTGGCCGAGAGAATGAACATAAAGGTGAAATGCACTAAAATACACATGCACTAGATAAAAAAACAGTCAAGTTAACTGCTGGCTAGATTTAAATGCATGAAAGGCACAAACAGCTCCATTTTAGTCACTCACCATCTGTGAGATATTGGCTACTAAAGAAATCCGCAACTGAAACTGTCGTGACTTGACGTCACAAGACCTTTGTATGCATGCTGGATTATTTGTTTATTCAGCCTTTGGTTGATTCCTGCAGGTGATGGATTTTGAAGGTCTGGTGAGTTCCCTGAATGAACAGGGTTTCCTGCTGAAGAAAGGACACAAACTGTACCAGCTGCAGACTATCTGATCTCTGACAACTGCAGTAGAGTCAGAAAACACACCTGCTCCTCCCTGTAGACCTCACCACAAGGTCAGTGTGTGGGATAACCGAACAGGGTCTCTCTTTATAGAAAGGAAACAGTGATGGTGAACCCATTATCCAAACCACTTTCACCAAACCTCCAACCTCTGTGTGACCTTCTGAAGAGACTGTAACCACAACAACTGGCAAATACAGGGCAGATCATCTGACAGCAACCAGTTTCCTGGATGGACTCAACCTTCCTGCTAAAAAGAGGAAATAAGCTTAACTGACTCCTGAACACACACCTCTGCAACTGTCTGCAGTTATTTACACACATATCAGTTTCTTAATAAAGACATAAAAAGTCAGAATTTGAAAGAAAGAAAAGAAAAAAATACTATATTTTAGAAGCTATTCTTATTTTTTATGAAAATGAAATGACATGTTTATATTTATGTATAAATTTATGGTATTCGGTAGCTTGTCCAGTGTTTCCGTTACACTCGATGACACAGTGAACATTGAACAATTGCAGCTTTTCTTTATAGGTCATGATATAAGTATCCCATATTGGGGCTATAGTTTGTTGATCTGAACGCCACAAAATGTACAGTGTTCACTTGTCATTTTGGTCCTCATGCTGTCTCAAATGCTCTGTATTTTCTACTGTTTCTGGGGTTTTTGTATCGTTGCACGTCAGTTGTTAACATTCAACACTCAGTAAATAAATCATTTTATTTGTTTATTAATTTCAGCATTTTGTTGTTTTTCTACGATTACAAAAAAAGGTTTGACAGGGATTTAAAGGTGCTATTAGTTTCAAATTAAAATGTAACAATACACAATTTACTTTTTATTAACACTAAAGCTATAGACACGGTTATAGTGTCATTTATTCATAGCAAAGTTATTTTAAAACGTTGCTCTGATACCTTTCTTTTTGCGTTTGAGCTTTCTAAATCATATAAACAGATATTTTCAAAATAAAAGCCTCGGACATTTTTACGACATTACGTGCCGTGTCGGTTTACGGCAACATGGCAGCCCGCTGTCTTGAGCTGGGACCCCGTCGGCTCTGACCGTCACAATCTGAAACCGCAACATGAAAACAAGGACGGACTGCAGGAGACCCGCAGGTCGGTAACGGAGGGCTCGTGAACGATGATGACTATGTGTTTGCGGAGGATTCCCGCGCTGTTGTGCCGCAATGGCGCAAGTGTTCGCTGTGCGGTGTCCACGCGCGGTGCGGGTGTGTGCTGGCTTGAGCCTGCGTCATGGCGGCACAGACACACACCTGTCAGCGAGGTCGCGAGGTTGAAGCAGTCACCGGTGAGCGGCTCGTGGCAGCTCAGGCTCAAAGGGTCCGACAGCCGTGTCGCGTGCTGGACCGGGATCCTCCAGCAGGTAAAAGCGACACCCTGGCACGCGCAAGGGACTGTGCCACCGGTGTACCCGGGAGGTCACGCGAGGTCGGTGGCCAGTTTCCGGTCTCTGCCGTCACCCCCAGCTCGTGGGCTTTGCAGCGGAAAGACCGAGGAGACACCAGGCAGCTCTGGGGCGGGGGACGGGAATGAAGCCAGTCCGGTACCGGGACAAGGGCTGTTCAAGTTCAAAGAGCTGGTGAGTGTAGAGCTGGATGACTGTGACAGTTATGTGGAGGCATGTGAGGTGTGTGACGAGACAAAAGGACACACACACACACACATACACCTGTATGACGTGTGTACAGATAGTTTCTGTTACTATCGGTGATGCTGCAAGTCAGAACAAGTTCTGATCCTTAATACAACACTGAAGATGCTCTGTGAGGTCCAAGATGTGTATTTAAAATGTTACTTAACCATTCAAAAGTATATATCATTGGACTATAACTAAGTCATGTAGTAGGATTGTTGATACTGACGCATGATGTGTTAACAGCATGTTGATATTGATGCTGTTTGAGATACAGCTGTAAAGATTAGTCTTGAACTACACTGTGTCTGTTCGTATGTAAAATCTGATTTCTATAAAAATTAGTGGGTTTTAGTAGTACAACATTTTACTTAGACGGAGGTACTGCACTGATTGGATGGGCTGATATTAGCCCACTGCAAGTAAATTGAAGTTGCAGCACAGAAGTCTTTAAGATTCTCCAATAATCTTCGTTCTTGGTGAAGATGAGATGGAAACTACCTTTTTGCACTGGTGCACCAGATCATTTCTTAATGTTTTTCTTAGTTTAAATCTCAGTATACGCAACAAGAAATTAGGATAATCAGTGAAAATGTTTAGTTATCACTTGTCTGATAATCGCGTTTTTGACCGCTATCAGTAAATACGATGGCATACACCAAAGGCCAGTTATCTGTTGTGTCACATCAATTTTATGCCAGCACAGTCATAAGGCATCAGGTCAGAAAGCTATGTAACTACTGAAACATTCTGATCATTGAGTAGGTAGTGGTAAAGAGAGCTAACAAAGCTTTTGAAGCACTTACTAATAAAGATTTATTTGTTTCCCTGATACAAAAGGGGTCATAAATAACAACAAAAACTAAATTAACAGCATAAATAACCATCCGATTTGAGCAAATAGTCATGTTAAGCATCAGTATCTGCCAGGAATTTCATAATTGGTGCAGAACCACTCACTACAGAAGTATGTTGATGTGTCTGACATGTGAATTCAACAGATTTAAGTCATTTTTATTATATTGTTTTGTGGTTTTAACAAGTTTCTGATCTGTTTCTCTGCAGTATGAGAACCCGTGGACAATCCCCAACTTTTTGTGTGTGTGTCGGATCGTGTTGGCTCCGTTCCTGGGTCACCTGATCATCCAGCAGCACTTTCACCTCAGTCTCGCTCTGTTTATACTGGCGGGAGCTACTGACCTGGTAATACAGACAGACACATTCACTGAATCACTTGCAGGAGTTTCATTAGTCATCTATTTAAAATGTTCAAGATAGTGACATAGTTCTGGATTTGAGATATTTGACATTAGCAGTGACTGGTAAGTGTTGTTGAATACAAACACAATACCTACAGTGAGACAGTTACTGTTTCAAAATGTGTTATTATTGCCATGAAGTTCATACAGTCATCTATATAAAAACTAGCTATTTAAGACTTCAGAAAGCATTTATTAAAATGTCTTCCTCTCTTTGTCTCTGACTCAGCTGGATGGTTTCATCGCCAGGACGTGGCCCACTCAGAAGTCGGCGTTGGGCAGCGCTCTCGACCCATTGGCTGATAAGATTCTCATCAGTTTTTTATACGTCAGTCTCACCTATGCGGAGCTTATACCAGGTATCTGTTTTGTATTATTGTATATAATGTGACAGTTCTAGCAATGTATTACAGTGTTACAAGGTTATTTAACGTGTTGTTTATTCTGTTTTAGCTCCATTGACGGCTCTAGTGATTTTCAGAGACATTGGTTTGATAGCTGCTGTCTTCTGGGTCAGATATAAGACTGTACCTCCACCGGTGAGACACATTTCACTCTAACACGGTTTATTTAACAGAATTTAAAGACCACAATAGCTGAAGAAAGTAAAATACTTTCCAATCTTTCCTTCTCTTTCCTCCAGGTGACCCTCAGTAAGTTTTTTAACCCCTGCTACACCACAGCACAGCTCAAGCCCACGCTCTTCAGCAAGGTGACACACATTCACACACTCACACTCACACACACTCTTACAAACTTACCACCCACTCTCACTTTGCACTGGACTTTTAACATTTTGTACGCTACTGTAGTAAAGTGGAGATTTAGCTACAATGGAGCCTTAAATAACAGGATTTAGTCAGTATGTGTGTGACAATTTTATTATGTTTTCAGTCACTTGAGCAGCAGATTCAGAAACTCATAATCTAATAGAGGGCGTTACAGAATCTGCACACAGATGTGTTTTTCTTTTCCAAATGTTTTATTGCCTTTTTTATGAAAAGCTGATATTTGAGATGGACTTCTTTTAAAATTTAAACCATGTTATTGCAGAATTGTCAAACTGCAATGCAAATGCCGTAACTAGATCAAACATACATCTTTATCCTCAAACTTATTACTGCTATGCACGTAGAACTAGAGTCAAGAAAGAAACCCGACCAGGGCTGCACAATTAGTTTAAATATAATCAAAATCGTGATATGGCGACGTGCAATAACCAAATTGCAAGAAGCTACTAAAAAATGTCAACTGTTTCTGACTCCAGATTAAAAAAAATGTTTGTTCTGTTTGTTTTTCATCATCATGATTTCAACAGCTTTTTCAGTGAAAAGGAAATCGTGATGCAAAAATGAACTTTCACATTATTCATCATCGTATCACAATCATAATCTGTCAAAGTAATTGCAGTTAGATTTTTTTTAAAACCATATTGTGCAGCCTTAAACCAAACCAACAGATCTGACACTCTACCGTTGAAAATAATCATCTGATGTAAAACTCATTCCTTTCTAAATGGATGCACTTACTATACTGTACTTGTGATACTGAACACAGAAATCTGTTGTGCAGAAACGCATTAAAGTTCACTCTCAGAATATTCCTTTATGGCTCCACCACAGGTTCTGCATAATTCATTTTAATACATTCGACTGTGTAGAGTACATTCCTGGATGCCGGCAGGAGTATTTTTTTTTAAAGCTGCCTAAGAGTGTTGTATTTGGCAGCATCCGTAACTCTTGTAACACGCTCAACAGGTTTTCCCAAAAATAATGAGCCAGAGAGAAACAGGTGAAAGGTTTTTGTGCCTTTTTATAATGTTATATATTTTTTTGTTAGGTGAACACAGCCATCCAGCTCTTTCTGGTCGCATCTTCTCTGGCTGCCCCAGTCTTCCAGTACACGGACCACGTCCTGCTGCAGTGTTTATGGTAAATCATTCACACGCCATCTCACCCACTTCACTTAAAATATCCTACATGGCCATTTACTTTCCAATATAGTGATTACAAAGAAGAAATACATGTTTATTTCTCCGAGCGTTTTTGAATACAAGCGGTTTCATCTCTCTCAAGCACTTAAACGCCGTTTGTTCCAGCAGAGTGTTCGGGTCAAGTGCATTGACTCATTTCAATCTACAACTCCGAGTGAGACGGAGCAGAGATCCGACTCTGGACAAACATTTTATTGTGTCACAGTGACCTACATACTTATACAAATTCAGCAGACTGTTGAACTGATCGACACGACGACGGGCAGCTGCATTTTTCATGCTTGGTTTTTGTACATTTATGCTTCATTTTCACACCGATTCATTTATCTTTCATGACACTTGACGTGGTGGTTTAAGCCTTTATAACAGACTTAAACATCTGCTTGAGTTGCAACTAGTTTCTACCCTGCACGTCCTTATAATAATATACAATTTATAAACTGTCTTTTTCTTTTGAAAATGATGAATCGACAAGATTATTCTCTCTAAATGATTTTCTAAATCTGTCTTTAAATATGAATGAATTGAATGAAATACATTTTTTTTCATTTAATAGCTTCCATTCTGTTAATATCTTTCTTGATCCTGCCACTAGGGGGCACACATTTTACACATACAGTTTAATTGCACAATTGCAAGTCAGGTTAATTAATTCATTACATTGTTCTTAAATGTATCAATTAATCAGCTGTAAGAGGTCCACTGGCTGATGAGGAGTAATCCCCTCATATAACTCAATAATAACTTGCTACAGTGTGAAAATGATGCCGTTTTCATTTCAAAGAAACTCATTGGACCGCTCAGTTGTGTTAATCTATCATGCATGTATTATATTGCAGGTACGTAACAGCCGTGACTACAGCAGCGTCCGGCTATAGCTACTGGCACTACGGCCGCAAGACTGTCAAGGTGCTAAACACCAGATCACCATGACAACCACATCCAGGAAGCATCAGGAAAACGGAACAAAATCAACGAACAGGCGCCGGAGACGCTGATCAGCCGTGGAAGAAGTCAGACAGACAGATGGATGATCGCCAGGAGCTCTGAAAACCAAGTAGCCGCGACAACCATTTATGAGTCGCCATGGCAATGACGCACGGAAACCAACCGGAGGACCGCAGATGGTTTACTGAGACACTACGGCGCACAGCAGCTCTGCCTCTCTGGACTGGTGGTGGACGAGAGACACATGCACACAGATAGAAAACAGCAAACAGCAATATAGACCGCCCACACACACAAACACACACACGCACACACACACACACACAGACATTAACACTCAAACATACGTGTCAAGTATATGTTAAGTGATCTGGCAAGAGCTTCTATTTTTTAGTTTTTCAATCAAGAGGTGGCAAAAGTCAACCTGATTATGATTGTTAATTTTGTAAACCGATGATTTATGATTAAAAAAGAAAATCTGCTCGGGTTTGTCTCTCTGTGCGTTTATGAATGTGTGCAGGGCTGTTTTTTCTTTGTTTCATTTAATCTCACCAGACCACGAATGTGACAGTTAATCCATCTGAAAACAGCACTGAGCATTTAAAGATGGGTATGAAAAGCGATGACATGCTACCAGGATCCATTTCATGGTCCGCAGTCCACAAAAATGTCATTTTAATGCTAGAGCTGCAAATTATTGGTATTTATTTGGATGAAACAATTATTCTATTAATTGATTGTTTGCTTGAACGTTCACAGTTCAAACTCCTCCCGTGTGAGGATCTGCTGCTTTGAATATCAAACATCTTTGTGTTTTGGACTCTTGGTTGGACTGCATACCTTACTTCTCTGGCCTGGGAAACTATGGGGATCAATTTTTATTATTTTCTGACACTTTATAGACCTTACAGGAAAATAACGCCAAATTAATCAAGTGAATAATTTCTTACTTGTTTTTATTATATTTTATTTTGGTTGATTAACAAGTTTCTAGTAACGCCGGCTGGTGGCGTTCAGGCAAAGACTGGCTCACTTGCATCACATTCATCTTAATTAAAATGTGCTGCCTTTGATTAATGAAGTCAAGAATACAAGGTGACATCTTAATTTTGCTTATTTTGTTGCCAAACCTCTAAAGATATTCCACTTGAACTGATAAAAAAACAAACAAAACATGCCAAACATCCACAGTTGAGCCAACGAGCCAGCTGCAACCAGTGAATGTTTGACTTCCATGAGATGTTTTTCAGTTTCACCTGTTTGCACTGTTGAGTTTCTTACTCAGGTGCAGAGCTCATATCTGAACTCTCTGAACCAAGAACCATAATTGCTACAAGGCTCCTTTCAAGTTCTTCCAGTCTCAAGATCAATAAGCACAATGAGCCAGAGGTGATTTGCACACTTGGGTAGAACACCAGGTACTACTGGACCCTTTTCGTCGAACTCCTCTGGCGATTTTATCCGACTCCGCCGCTTATTTTCCCCCCTCAAGAAAACTTGTACGATGAGGGAGACGGGGAGGGAGGCTGTGTAACCTTTTCAACTCTTCCACTCATTTTCTAGCAATTTTCTGCAACCACTTGGGTAATGTCGTTTCATTACCGACAGCGTGCCGATGACTGCCAGGCTTGTGCGAGTTGTTTTCGTGGCTTTTGTGTGGGATGTCTGCTCATTATCTCTTCGCTGAATAATTTAAAAGTCTCATTCTAAAAATGAGATATCCATCACTGGGAACAAATTGATACCTACGCTCATTAAACGACTGTTTGAGGAACTTCTGCTGCTTTTTTCAGAGGATACTAACTTAAGTCCATATTTGAAAACACAGATTGGAAGTGTATAATTTGGAAGAACCAGATGATGCCCCACAGGCGTTTCATGTAGTGTTTGAGAGAACGGCGCTTTAATTAGTGGTGACTCTGAGATGAAAGCTTAAAAATAATCAAGCCGCTCTTTTTCTTTTCAAGCTCTCAGTAATGAACTGGAAATGTAGCAGGCTGCATGTGATCATGATTGACAAATATTGACAGAATTTTACTTATTCAATATCAGTATGAGTTCATTAATGCTGACTCTTTATTCCAAAGTTGTTCATGCAAGCACATGAGTCTAATTTAAAAAAAACTTTTTGGTCACTCGCCCAAAACACATGTAGATTTGACATGACCTCGTGGTTTTTGTGCTCCTCTGGTCTGTTTGGAAAGCAATCCTTCAGAAACGGGTTGCATATTCTGAAATCATATTAGTCCACTTCAAATAGGAATCCATCAGCCTAACACTGCTCTGTTGATAGAAATGTTCTTTTCGGTTATATTTAAACATAATTTATGCCCTCATCTCAGGAAATGTCCTCCACTCGCCTTTTGATATTTGAGTAGACTGAATGTAAAATGGAACAATTTGTATCTGCCGGTCCGGAACCGGAGTTATTACAAGTCACTGGCAGGGCACAGCTCGGACCGAGATCACAGGGCGTGCTATCAGGCAGCACTACGTTACAGTGTTACTCATGGTCAGCATTCACCACACAAAATACAAGAGATACAGTGACGTAAAATGCAGCTTATTGATTTGATTAATTATGAAACCTCCTGTGTTTCTTTGAAGCTACTAACCATTGTAAGTGTATAATTTAAAGGATAAGTTCACCCATAAACAGAAAGTCAGTCATTATCTACTCACCCTCATGCTGATGGAGAGTCGGGGGAAGTTTTTCGTAGTCCACAAAACATTTCTGGAGCTTTTACAGCAAAACAACTGACGTAGCTGGGGACTTGTTTTGAAATGAAAAAAACAACTGAAAAAACAGCTCATCTGGAGCAATCCAAGTCTCCAGAAGCCCAGAAGATATTTTAGTTTTTTACACCCTTTCTGCTAAGCTTTTTTTCCCGAGTAGTTATTTTGACGTTTTAAATCAAGTCCTCAGTTACTTTAGTTCTTGATCTGGTCAAAAAGGAGCAGCAAACTTTAAAACAGTCTCTGAGAAAATGTTTGTTTTTTATTTTTATACTTCTCACCATGACAGGAATACAAAAAAAACAAAAGCAAACAAAACAAAAAAACACTTGTTTTGGCTTGTTCGGAAATTTTTAAGGTATTGAATTAATGTGCAAAATATCAGTGACTGGCAGTTTCCCATTAACAGTTGAGCTGTCAGTCAGTATCTGTGCTGTCAGTCAATATTACATAACATGCTTTATTGAGTCAGAGAAATCCAAACGGCAATTAATTGAGAGAAGCTGCAGGAAAACTTGCTTGTTTTACCCCAAAGAGACTGTAGAAATAAATCACCTGAGAAGGAAATTATGTTGTCAGCGTTAAACAGTTAAAGATTATTAATTGCCTTTCACATGTTTTCATACATTTATGTGACTTTTGTTCTGTGTCGTTCTTTACTTTCACTGAGCTTTGGTTTCATGTAACAAGCGCGCTTCCTTCCATTTTTGACGAGACACACTTGAAAACACACGTCGCTCTCCAGAGACCACTCTTGTTGTGAAAACAGGAGGCTAGTTTTCTAAAGCGGCTGCTGGAACCAGTAAGATTACACCAGTAATACAGATGATTTAGTGATGGAGGCGAGAGCGGCCAAATGTGCCTTCACACTTCACAGCGCGGCCCTCCAGAACCCACAGACAGGCTGAATCACGCTAACAAGGACAAAACTTTTGGATCTGTATGCTTATGTCAGCACGGCCCTCCGGCTACCGCTCGCTGTTGCTGTCAGTCCTGCATCAAGTGAGAGCATCCTGTCTCCTCACAGAGCTGAAGAAGCTTAGCTCTGCTCTACAGGATAGACTCTATCAGCCCATTTATTTTACTGAACAGGAAATGAGATTAATTTGAAGTGGAGGCTGTGAAAAGCCAAAACCATGCTGTAAAGCTTTATTTTGCTGTTGTACATGGTTAGCTGAGCCAAAGTTAGTTCAGGTAGAATGCTTTACATAGACTTCGGCTATATTGTGTATTTCTTTTTATGCTCACAATAAAAAGGCTGACTTCAACCTCTTGAAAGACTTCTGGTCATAGTGTTGAAGCACCTTAAAGTTTGTGGTTCCTGTGACCCCCCATACTGTGATGCTTTGGCACAAATACACAAACTGTTCCAGCCCTAAACGCTGTTTTGTTTCGGTGGGAGTAAAACCATTCCTGTATGAGCACAGTGAGTCCACTTAAGTCCTTGACGGTACAAACCACCAGTATTCCTCGTAAGACCAAAACCATTATGTCATCCAGCTCCAGTCCACTTACAGTAGATTCTCATTAATCCTGCTCTACACAACAAATATCTGTCTATCTACGGCATCAGGTTTTGTGAACAAAATCGTGCATTGACAACTTTATCCTGCGTTGTGTGTCATAGTGAAGTCAGAAAGATGAGCTAGTTGGACGATGTGCTGATGTTTCTAATGCAATTCCCTGACACTCCCTGTTTTAGCAGTCTGTCTTTGGCCTCTCGTTTTCGATCACATTATACAGCAGTGGATCAGCAAAGTCAATAAGATCCATCCTGCTGCAATCCCTCCAGTATTTTAGGAAGATATTTCAGTCTAGATCAAAGTGGTGGACCAACCAGCCAGCATTGCAAACCCAAGAGCTACACTGTGAGCAGTGCTAAAAAAAGACACACTTTCTTTCACATCCCTCTTAGTGCATGATCCTCATACACTCATGAGGATAGTTTTGGTTTTGTTTGATCAGGTCCATCAAAGCATTGAGCAGTTACAGGTCCGAATCTCAAAGCAACACGTGTCCCCTCATATTCTGTATGTTTCCCTGAACATGCTTTGGACAGTTTTTACAGCGACTCTTTCTCCAGTAGAAAGTAGTGAACTGTTTCCCGGAGATCTCAGGGAATTCAGACGGGCTTTTTTTGGGAAAAGACTGCAATTAAAAGCGTTCGTTGGAAAGGCTCTCATCAGAGCCGAGAGAGAGAAAGGACGCTGCTGCCACAACATCCGGCTGCACTTGACATGTCTTTGGCTACAACAAGTAAACATGTAGGCATTTTCCAGTTGCTATGCAGCTCTGTGGGATCGCTGATTTTTTAATGTGCGTGCAGGCAGCTCCGGGGTGTGACTGAACACGTCGTAGGCACAGAGACTCTCCGAGCTGCCAGAGGTTCTGAGCCAAACTTCACTTCAAACTTGACTGGTTACGAAACCCACTGAATCAGAGTCCTTATAGTCCTTACAGCAGGCCTACACACACACACACACACAGCAGCGCCCAATACAAATCCATATGGGTACTATAGCCATGCACACACACACACAAACACACACACATGCGCGCGCACGCTCACACTCATGCACACTTACATCTTTTCTGGTCCTGAAATAGCTCTCAGCCTCCCACTCTCCCTTATATAAGCTCCCAGCACGGAGATCTGCTGGTGAAGACTGGGGTGTGTGCAAGCATGTGTGTGTGTGAGTGCATGTGCCTGTTTATGTATGTGCACATGTGCGCCTCTGTCTGTGCGTGTGCCAGTGTGTGGGCAGTAGGAGTGTCTTGAGTCCTGTGTGTAAGCAAGTGTGTGTGTGTGTGTGTGTGTGTGTGTGTGTGTGTGTGTGTGTGTGTGTGTGTGTGTGTGTGTGTGTGTGTGTGTTTGTTTCTGTCGGTGAGTTTCTGCTGGCGATGCTGCGTGCGGCAAATTAGTAAACAACCTTTTACTTTTTAGTTAACAGCCTCGTTTTTGTAGTTTTGACATCTATTGTGACATCAGCAGCAGAATTAAGTCTGTCAGGGCGAGAAACACAACCAGTTAAACAATGACACAGGATGCAAACAAACCCGGATTAACAGTTTTATAAACCACATTTTTTTAAGTTTAAAAGGATAATTACCCTCACACATTTACTATGATTCCTCATTAAAGTGGAAAACTCAACTCCAGCGAGTACCACTGGCCAAAGTTTCTTCAACTTTTTATGTCATGTACCACCTCAGAAAATATTAGTCTCTCGAAAGTACCGCCATTATGGCTGACCTTGATATACATTAGTGTAGGTCTACTCTCTTCAGCTTATTGTTCATTTGCTGCTAATGCTCGCAGGAGCTGCTTGAGTAGCCTCGAGTCGTCAACTTCAGTTTCAACGGCCCTGCTCGAAACACTCTCCTGCTCCTCGCTTCTCTTCCTGATCATTTGGAGCCATGTTTGTAGTGTTTCTGAACATTTCACAAAACCACAAAAGCTTACTATCTTGCCATCACAGTGGAGTTTAGCTCCTAACTAATCCTGGTTAACTTACTGTATGTGCGTGCACGTGCATGAACCTTACTTCTTAGCAGGCTGAAACATAAATAATACAGGAAAGACAAAACTGTTTTAAATGATGTCTCATTTAAAGTATTCGAACAGTATTTTGATTGTATTAACTGTATGTTTTAAAATCAACTTATTTCATTTACTCCATGTACCTCTGGAGGGAGCTTGCCACCGCTTGAGAGCTCATGATTTTTAGCTTTTTTAAATATAACAGTAACAATACTCTTGATAGAAGACTATTAGCAGAACAAAATGGTTTATGGCTGAGCTGCTACGCACAGGGACTCTGGTGCACGTTTTCTTTCGATCCTTGTATAACCACAAACATATTCTCAGCTGTCTTTGTTGAAGAAGGACCTTGTGTATCGTACAGCTTTTACAAACTGTGTCCCTGCAGCAAGAAACATACATTTTGTATGCGTGGGAATTGAACAAGTCGTTCTCACTGCCAGCTCATCAAATACAGCAGCCGTCAGCGGCCTTAGGATTCAAACTGTGATGCTCCACCTAACCCTCCGTCGTCTGCAGTCAAGTTAGCAATAATGTGTCATAAACAATGTCCGGTTAGACGTCCAAAATAAAGCTTGCTGTCATACATTTCACAGATTATGACATATTAACTTTTGTGCTGTTATTACTCGTCTTTCTCGCGCTTCAGGAAGTGATGCTACAGGGGCACATACAGCTTTAAACTTTGAAGCATTGTGAGGAAGTGCTGGCTAAAAAGAAGTGAAAAGGAACTGAAGATTAATGTTTTTAATGTTAAAACTGTCTACAGCTAAAATCAATGGTCCTTAATTATATGACCTGGAACTGGGGATTCATTTACTGTTCAGCCTGTCTTGTCTAAACTCATTGCTTATCCTAATAGACATAAAACCCAGGTTGCAGTCGTGACTCTGAGTCTTTGAAATGATCGTTTCGGGATCCCTCCCCTGAAACTGTAGAGCCCAACTAACATATCGGTTAGTTGATATTACCGGCGGATATCGTTCCGTCACAGACGTATTCTTATCGTTGGATATGTTGTCCGATGTATGCAGATATTTAGGTATAATAATGCAGAAAAAGATGCTTGGGGTAATTTATGATTATTCATTTCCCAGGGAAGTTTATCGTTTCATTGCACTGATGTCATTTTGGACAATAACGTTTATTGTTAAACTAAGATATCCTGCCTCTGTTACATATCTTGGTCACAAGATGTGTGTATCTATTTACTCAATAATACCAAGTATCAGTCAGGCCCTAACAATGAACAGACAGGACTTAACCACCGATGGTTGTTGGACTTTCTATATGTAAATCCAGCTGGAGGATCCTGAACTGAATCCACCCGAGACAAAACCTCCCACCTCCGCTGTGGGAAGCCTCTGTCTCATCTCACTGAGGTGCAGCACAGAGCACCTTAACTGCTCTTTTGTGCTGACAGCCATAAAGCTGTTCAATGCCTCCCCAGTGTTTACTGAAGCAGAACGCCTGCTGTGTTTACGTGAACAATACTGGATTGTTATCTGGACTAAACAGCGTTCGTGCTGTTGTTGTTCTGCAGAAATCTGATACGTCCTCCTTCGTGATCTGATGACGACAGATGTAAAGACAGCGCTCACGTCTTTTTCTATACATCCGTCTTGTATATGCAACCGTATATTAATCTTGCACGTTTGCTGAGACATTTGGTTCTGGCACTGACTAACAGCATCAGGTACAAACTCACAGTGTCATGGCAACATGAGTCTCTGCACGTGTCTTTTTATACATTACGAGTGTGAGTGTGTAGGAGACCGCAGCCTGATAAAACCAGCCTTGAAAGAAGTCAGGGTCAAGCTGTGACCTCAGAAGAGTGCTGTATGATCCTGGCTCTTACAAAATGTATACGTGGAATCGATGTTTTCCTGTATGTTACTGCGTAGGCTGGTGTGTTAATGCAAACATCCATGTGGTTGGTTAGCAGTGTTGTGTGTGTGCGTGTCTTAATGCAACGACACTAATGATTAAAGATGCTTTAAGATGTGACCGGAAAGAAAACGAAGGAAAAAGAAGAGTCGTACATTTCTCTTTTTTTCGTCTGTGTTTGGAAAACAACAAAGTTATTAGTCAAAATAAGCAATTAGTCAAATCACTGGTGGTCTAATAATCATTTAGATAACAAAACAGCCAAATTCTCTAATAATGTGAGCACATATGAGTATGAGAATTTCATTTTAATGTTTTATATCACTGTAAATTGAATATCTTTGTGTTTTGGGACTATTGGTCGAAGCGAACGGGCAGTTTAAAGACATCATCTCTGGCTTTTGAACCTTTTTTTTATTAACATAATGATGAACCAATGAATCAAAAACAACATCAGTGTCAAATTATGTTGTTTCTCATATATTTTACATCCATCTGTCCAAATTATGTCTAATTTCAGATGCACAAAATCCAAATTAAGACAAAGTGAATAAAACATGTTTAACTGTGGCTTACCATAATTTTGACATGAAAGTGAACAATGACTATTTTAATTTTATATAAACTTTTCATCCAATTGTACTAAATCTCCCCTTCAGTAAGAAATGTTGTCTCTGTTAGTCCAGAGACTACAAACAGTTTTCATCTGAAGTATTTTCTACAAAACAATAAAACAATAAAAACTGCAGAGTCTGTGAATAATCATTAATTGCATCCCTACAAAGAGAGATAAATGAATCAGTGAACACTTTTTGCCACAGATGTCCCGCCGATACCAGTGAGGATGCATTTTTATGAGCGTTTAATTTAATTTATGTGTCTGTTTTTGTCTGCTGCTCTGCAAACACTTAACAACATGTTTTACTGAGATTGCTTTTTCAGAAAAACATGACTTGGATTTGAATCCACGGCCGAGCACGCAGGGGCAGATATTACACACATTCACAGGCTTGTGTCCTTCAATGTCCTCATTTGCCTCTTGATCCCCTGAATCATTACACACATGCTCACACTCTAAACCAACATGTCCTGTCATTAACTGGACTCCTCATGCACCAAAATCTGCCAATATTGGTTATAGAGTTTGGAGGCAGAGACGTGTTGTTACAGCTTTCAGGCCGTTTGTCACTGACTGTGTTTTTTTTTCCGATATTGTTCCAATAGTCAATTATTGACTCTCGACTGTTTCGCCCACTCTCTTCCATCCTCTGTTATAATTAGTTCATCTTGTAAACATGAAAAAATCTCTTTCCAAAAGTATGTGGAAATAACTGTCATATTTTTAGGGTCTGAGCTACAACTCATCGTTCTAATTATATTTTTGATCTCTGTGTAACGATTTGGAGCATTTTGCATGTATTCAAGTTTTTATTGACCGTATGTGAGCAGATTGTAACGTGACGTGAAAAATTAGATCTTCCCTGTCTCTGCCAGTCGCCTATAAAGTAGTTTAATGCTGCTGGACTGGATTTCTCTGCGACAGTCCAACGGATGTGACTTTAAAGTACGCATGTTCTTGAGTGTCTCATGTCAGTGCCTCTCTCTGCTTCGCTAACAGAGAGCAACATTAGTTGACGTAAGTTTAGAAATGGAGTCTTTTAACATAAACTAACGACCGGTTTCCAGCACAACACAGAAGTTTCACAGACTGTGTGTTAACAACACCAGGGCCAGAATCCAGCCGCCAGTTGTCAATTAACTTTTCTGCAAACCGCTGATAAATTCACCTTTGTACAACACGTATCATAGGCTATGTACCATATTGACATTCCTACAAAATCTGTCATATCACATTCAAATAACATGTCTATGGTCTTACTTTCATATCGGGAGGTGGAGGGGACAGTAGTGCCAAGCCAGTGACCGCAGTTCAGCTGTTAAGGAGACTTCAGGACAATTTCCTGCTGCGTTTGTGGCAACCAAAACAGGCACTTTAAGCTCAAACATGATCTTTTATAATCCGAACCACGTTGTTTTTGTGCCTAAACCTAACCAGATCACGAGACAAAACTAAAAATTTAACCTAAAAACACGTAAAGTTGGCTCATAATATATCTGTGGTTTGCAGAAACGTGCATCACCAACATCAGTTCTTATGTAGGGGAGATGGCCATGTACCACTACTTATTAAGAAAATGACCAAATGATTTGACAAACACAACAACAACATCACAGCATCAGAGAGGCACAGAAAGTATGCACTACGAAGGATGTGACCAGAACATGATCTAATATGGGAAGGATCTGTTTGGGGTTTTTTTCGTACGGAGCCTCTTGACGCTCATATCGATACCCAAAACAGGACAAAGTATCAGCAGTATCGGCCCTCAGCCACATCTCTCCCAGTTTGGTGTGTAAGATTTTTCTGCACAGAGCCATGAACCCGCTGACAGCAAGCCAGGCCTTATCACCCAATGTCAGTGCCAGATCTCACTAATGCTGACCAAGTGCAAATCCCCGCAGCCAGGATCCAAAAATCTGATGGAACCAGAAGAGTGGAGGCTGTCGTAGCAGCAGATTAATGCCGATGCTTTAGGAGATAGAACCACATATGGGTGGAATATTCGTACTTTTGGCAGCGAAGCATATATTCAAAAGTGGCCTCATTTGACCAAAAATCCTGGTTTTGGTTTGATTCACCATCCACTAAATCGCCCACTCTCTTTCCCTTCTCTCCCACTCGCTCTTTATTCTCTCTCTTTTCCCTCCTTCCTCTTCTCTTCTCATTTCTGTCCATCTCTCCCACTCTCTTCTTTCTTTCTCTCTACCTCTCCACGTCCCTCCTGCTCTCCCTCTCTTATCCCTCCCCCATCTGTGGGAAGCTGCCGTTTGTGCGCATGTCGCCGATGAGTCAATTTGTGGAGGCAGTGCACGCACGCACACACACACGCACGCACAAACACACACACACACACACACACACACGTATCCTGTCTCCCACGAAGGCATCTGTTTCAGTCTGTCTCTCAGTGAGATGCAGCACCAACAGAGGAGAGAGGGGGAGACAAACAGAGGGAGGGAGGCAGAAGAGAGGAGGGAGGGATAAGAAAAAAGAGAGAAGAGAGAGGAAGGAGACACAGAGCAAAGAGAAAGAGAAGAGAAGACTGAATTTTGAAAAAAAAAGAGAGAACAGAGAGACAAGTGCAGCCTGGACTGGATGTGAGGAGGAGAGGATGCTGCTGCAGCTGAGCGTCTCTGACTGACTTCTGAGGAGTTTGAGCTCGGACATGACAGAGATGCAGCATCTGAGCGTCTGAGTCTGAGCATCTCCAGTTTGTGTGTGTGTGCGAGAGTGTGTTTAATGTGTGTGTGAAGCCATGGCGAGCGCTCAGCCGGGGGTCCATGCATTAAAACTCCAGCCTCCCTCCGTCTCTCTCACACTGAGGAACGGAAGCAACTTCATTAAATGGGACGAGGTAAGGACACTGATTTGTGTTTCATGCGGCGCAAAACCAAAGAGCTTTATTATTTTGAGCTGCTTAGTTTCATGACATGTTTGGGTTCACTTTTAATTTCATAACATAAACATATATTTTGGAAATGTCAGAATATAATCACGACTATGCCCGACTGAATTGGATCCAGTGTGATGGTACTGGAGTGAGAGAAAAAGGAGGAGGAAGAGGAGGAAATGTGCCATGTTGTCAGATGTGTTTACATTCATTTGTTGATTGAGCTTTGGCAGTAAGTACCTGTGGATTAGACGCCAGCAAGCGGGAGAGGAGTGTGACAGTGTGTGTGTGTGTGTGTGTGTGTGTGTGTGTGTGAAATGCATCTGTGGTCAATTTTCTTGGTTTGCCACCTGTTGGTATGGACTCCATTAGTATGCACTGA
The DNA here is from genome assembly GCF_965226575.1 of Pagrus pagrus. Classification (NCBI taxonomy): domain Eukaryota; kingdom Metazoa; phylum Chordata; class Actinopteri; order Spariformes; family Sparidae; genus Pagrus; species Pagrus pagrus. The sequence continues at coordinate 4,012,022 of NC_140199.1, read as the reverse complement.
CTGTAGTGTGCATTGAAATGTGTATTAAACACAAACACACACATGCAGAGCTCCTCCTGTGCTGTCATGTGCACGGTCACAACACATAATTTGCGGAGTTGTGCGCGTGTGTTTGTCTGTGTGCGTACGCAGGATGTGTGTCTGTGTGCGTACGCAGGATGTGTGTCTGTGTGTGTGTGTGTGTGTGTCAGTGTGTGTGCTGGTATGCTGAAGTATGGGTCCTGACTATGAGAAAACGTGCTGTCCGGTTGCCATGGTAACTGGCATGGTTACCACCACCTAAACAGATCTGATGTGTGTGTGTGTGTGAGAAAGGACGGATGTTTGTTTGTGTGTGTGTGTGTGTGTGTGTGTGTGTGCATCGATGTATTGAGCCATATAATATCATGAATCACTCACAGAAGAGCTCATCCACCGTTGAACCAATTCACCGTGATTGAACCTTGTGTGTGTGTGTGTGTGTGCGTGTGTGTTTGTGTGTGTGTGTGTGTGTTTTGATATTTGAATTTCTCCAACATGTAGAGCTGGGCTTTATGAAAAATAGAAATCGGTTGCTATGCCAACAAGTGACAACCAGGGATCTAGTTAACCATCTTCTGAGCTTTATCCTCCAGTTTTGGTTCTTTTGGATGTCGGCTGCTGCACCGTCAGGAGGGAAAGCGGCTCAGACAGCAGAATCTGTGACCTTTTCATTAAACATGGAGGAAATGATACAGAACTTTACGAGCACTGACATGTACACAAATATTTTATCAGACTGTTTCCCCTCAAGAGATCCCGCTGGTCTAAAGCTTCTCTTCATGCCACATGTGCAGTGTTTCATGTGCCTTTTAGATCTTTTTCTAATTTATAAACTTCCTTCTCTTCTCTGCTCTGTCCAGAAGCAGCATTTTACATCGAATGAGATCTGGCTTTCCTCTTCCCTCCAGAAATATGAAATATGATGAGAATTTGATGTTTGTTCCAACAGCTTAAAACAGGGGTGCCCAGATCTGAAACCTAACGGTGGACCACAGGCCGAAAGCAAACATCTATTTTATGGTTTGCATTGTTAAAATGCATAATGATACGAGGATCCCAAGTCCCCTTAAATGACTGACTTCCTTCACAAAGCGTCCCTCTGCCTGCTGTGCTCAAACTCTGTATAGTAATGAATAAATCAGGGATCCTGTGTAACAACTATGTCTACACTCAGTGCCAAATGGAAAGTGTAACCTTATCTATACCTTAACAGTTATTTGTTTGTCAAGACAATAATGTTTCTCTTACATCAGCCAGTTAATTTAATCTGGCTGAGTAGGGTAGAGCAGTCGTCCACTAGTCAGAAGGCTGGTGGTTCATCCCCGGGTCCTGCTGTGTTAAAGTGTTCATGGGCGAGATACTGAACCCTGAATTGCTCTTGGTGGCTCTTCCATTGGTGTATAAGTGTGCATGTGAATGGTTATGGCTCTTTGCATGGTGGCCACCAGTGTATGAATGTGTGTGTGAATGGGTGAATGCTGACTAGTGTTGTAAGACTCGAAAAGCGCTACGTAAATTCAAGTTCGCTGCCCATTTACCATTTGATTTAATACAAAATCTGCAATACAGAAAAGAGTTTGAGATGCACAAAAAATATCGTATTTTGTCATTTATCTTGATGTTTTATAATTTAATTTGAATTCATTACTGTTGTATCCATGCATTGACTGAATCATAGGGCTGGCTATTAGTTAAAAACATTTGAAATACCGATACCTGGACTTCGATACCGGTTCCTGAACGATACTTTTTTCCGATTTTTATGAAGTCTGTTTTAACAAAAGATGACAGTGTGCACACATACATTTTCCCTGTATCTGGGCATAGCCTAGTGTTTTCCCTGCACGCCTCGAGACAGCCAATCACCAGCATTATTAGTTATTGGCACAACAAGCATGCTGCATGCTTATTGGTTCACTGATGCTGATGAGATTAACTCCTTATGTATTGAAATTTGGGGTCCAATAACAAAACATTTTTCAATACTCAATAGTATCGAGGCAATTCGGTCGAAACCCACCCCTACTGTCTCATGATAAACGAAGATTAAGCATATTGCCAGCTGTGATCCGATGCTCCATGGTCAAATAACTTTACCTTTCCTGTGGTTTGTGAAAAGTTACATGTTTAACTTTAACACAGAGCATTTTGAGCCTGGATTGGCTCCTTCCTGGATCTGCTCTATAGTAGATTTTAGGTTTACGTCACTGAAAACAAGCCGTACTCAGCCGATCACATGAAGCCTTGTGAACTTTCAGTCTTATTTTAAACCACCTGGAAGCAGGAAGCCATTTGATTCTGGGAAAGATTTAAATAGTTAAGTTCAAGTACTTTTCACCCATATCTGTAAAAATTAGGCCACCTCATTCTGACTTTATGTAATACTGTTGAAGCCACTGAGAACACTTGTTTAACTGTGTATACTTAAAGCCAAACGTAGTGGACTTTCCAACAAAATTCATGTGTCTTTTGCTTTGTTGTGTGTTTGTGTGTATTCGTTGTTTGAAATAGCTTTAAACCAAACTGAAGTACGTCCATCCCGGCTGCGAGCTGGAAGACATCAAACACTGCAACTCCCCCCCTATGGCGACCATTCTTACTGCCAAGATTTGAATGAAATACTTTTTGTAGTCAAACAGCTTAAAACCAATTTATACTATTTTTGTTCAGACGGCAGAACATCAGGGCAGCTGCAACTGTCTCATTCCACCTGCAGCCAATTACAAACTGTCAGGGTTGATTATTCTGGCAACTGGGAAAAATAGCTGCGTGTCATGACAACTGAACAGAACTTTAGTCCGTGACATCAGCCCCTTGTTCTCTCTCTCTTGAAAAGCACATTTAGAAGCTGACTCGGATGTGAGCAGGAAAATGAGATTCATCGGTACCGCTCAGTACGAAGGGTTGTGCATAATACTGACATGACACCTCGACTCCAACATGAACAAGTCTTTATTGATACCAAAATGTTGCAAATGTTGAATGCATTTTGTATGTTTTCAGGCTGTTTCTCTCCTGTTTGTCTTGTAGGATCTGTCTACTGTAAATCCAGTGACCCTACACGTGGATCCACATGGATTTTACCTCTACTGGACCGACCAAAACAAGGTTCAACTCCAACAGACACACACACACGTCTTGAATCGCCTCTGTAGGCCTAAACTGTCACCAACCAGGCGGATGATGAGGAGCTAATTTAGCACCATGCTAAAAAAAAACAGTGAAGTTAATTAATTACGTCCAAATCTGACTCATCAATATGCAGATCTGGGCGGTAGAGTCATTAGAAGTGGGACAAAAGTCAGATACAGTTCTGAGCCAAACTTTGATACACCACAGTGAAATAAAAGTATATTAAAATATGTACGAATAATCAGGAAAATGTACATGAAGTATTAAAAATAAAAGTGCTCAATGGGGGAAAGTGGCCGGTGTTATCACTCATTGATTAATGTAAAAACAGGCGTCACCATGTCACACACTCGCATAATTTACGCCTAGAAGCTAGTTTAGCATGTAAGAATTGATTTAGCACAGCTGCTGTGTCAGCGCTGGGTCAGGCGTGTGTGAGCTGACCAATCAGAGCAGACTGGGTATTCAGGGAAGGGGGGGGTCCTTAAAGAGACAGGAGCTAAAACATAACGTTTCAGACAGAGGTGGAGAAAAAAAGCATGTAAATCTCTTCTAGTAGTGACCAAAAATAAAATGATGAACCTGATAATGAGCAGAATATGTCTCCTTTAAATCTGGATTCCATATATTCAGTCAAAAACAGGACTTTTATTAACATAATTTGTTAGGTTAACTATCAAACATTCTGATGAAGCTGTTTTACACATAAGACTTATTAATTATTTCCAGTGCATTCAGTATTTATATTGTTTTATCTTCAAGAAAAAACACTATACAGATAAACCAGAATGAAAGGCTGTGGGAACAACTGAATAGAATAGACAGCAAGTGATCATTGATCGTCACAAAGACACACACACTCACACTTTCTCTCCAGGTGGGATGAAATCCTCAGCAGGAAACAGGATGAAGCATTTACCCTCCCAGATAACAGCTGACAGTGTGTGTGTGTGTGTGTGTGTGTGTGTGTGTGTGTGTGTGTGTGTGTGTGTGTGTGTGTGTGTGTGTGTGTGTGTGTGTGTGTGTGTGTGTGTGTGCGTGTGTGTGTGTGTGTTTTCATTAGGAGACAGAGTTGTTGGACCTGACCCTCGTCAAAGATGTCAGAACGGGGAGAAGCACCAAAACACCCAAGGTACTTCACCGTTCAGGTTTTAACCATCTCCCTCTTCACACCTGCATCTCTGTGACCTCTCACTGCTCTCATGCAGAGCAACTGATGTTTTAATCATGTAGTTTCCAGCATCCCTCTCGTATTTGTACAGTACGTTTGATTCTCTTTCTTTGAGATATTTTACTTTTCTGTTTTATTTTTCTCCTATCATATGTTGCATTTAACGCTTTCATGTCCTGTCATTGTGTTTTATCTTCCTTCTTCTGAAAGCTCTCTGTGCATGTTGCTCTATAAATAACAGAATATGATATACAGTATATCGTTCGCTGGCAGTCGCTCAGCGGTTCTGGAATGATTTTAAGTCATGATTACTGTGGCTGCTGTACAAATCTCTAATAATCTCCTCCCTCTGTTCCTCCACTACCTCCGCATTTATGTTGTCACCCAGAAATGGATGTTCATATTTCAACATTTGCTGTAGCCAAAGAAGAAGCGCCTTAAAAAGATGGAGGATTCATCCTCACTAAGTCTCAGCAGTTTGGGCGGAGGAGGGAATTAAAACGTATTATGATCACACCCAAATTCATGAAGAAATGCATGAATAAAAACGATGGCGTCAAAGAAGGGACTGTAATGGATTACACTGTGTGTATGGGGGGGGTCTGATGAACAATTTTAACTTCTTTAACGCTGTGTGGATGTTTATTTATGCCGTTTTATGCTGATATTTGGGGCATTAAAGGGGAATTCTAGTATATTTAAAACTGAGCTCTATATTAACATGTTTTGCTGTGTAAATGGGTCATACTTACCAAAAAGTTTTGAAATCGGTCGAGTAGATCGCCTCATCTGGTAGCTGCGAAACGGCTGCAACGACTGCCATGTAATCCTCTGGGGCAACTATAACTATCAAAGTTATGTCCACTAAAAGTGCTTGTTTCTGTTTGAGTGTTTGACAACATTACAGAAATGATTCCTACAGAGAGAGAATCTTTTGTTAAGTAATCAGATCCTTTGTGTAACCAGAAACACAAGTCTTGTTTCAGGAGAGGTCTCGCTCTGAAATCTTGTGTAAGGTGAGCGATTTAATTTGTTGCCTCATCTAGAAGTCGGTTAAATATTCAGCCGTGACTTTGGAAATGAATTCTTCCTGCAACAACTCGCCTCAACTCAAGGGTAAGACTTCTCCTCAAGCTAGACGTACAAAATGTATTAAACAAAAAGGTTTTTCTTCTTAGGAATCATTTTCTGTTATGTTGTCAGACACAACAACCTCGGCCTGTCAGTGGCAAAAACAAGCACTTCTAATGAGCGTAACTTTGACAGTCGGAGTTGCCCCACATGTTGTTGCAGGTGTGTCTCAGCTGCCAGCCGAGGCGATCAGCTGGAACCATTTCATACCTTTTGCTAAGTAGGCTTTGAATCATTTACACACCGGAGCATGTAATTATAGAGCCCAGGCTTAAAAATACCCAAAATTTTCCTCTAACATTATATTATTGGATCAGACCTGCCTGATTGTTTTGTAATTCCCTGACTAAATAAATGTGTATTGAGCATAAAGCGCAGTGCAGGGCCAATCCAATGTGCTCTCCAAAACCTGACACATTGGCAATTTGCAGGGGATCTGCAGAATTTCTGCACGAAATGGCACGAACCACTCGTGCCAACAGACAGCTTCCTCAGCCAAGAAACAAAATACCACATGTACCATGAGTGTGGTAAACAACATGATGAACACATCTCTCAAATGCTTTTTCATGACTGAGTTCAAACTGGAGGAAAATGCTGCTTTACTGTCTTTACCAAAACGCTTCCCACAAATGAAGCCACACAGCCCAAGAAACAGCAGTTTAAATGGTTTTTTTTTATGTTGAACCAGCTGATATTTCACAGATTTTTAACTTGACATTTAACATTAGATCCAAACTCTGAGTACCTGTGAGATGTTTAATGCTCTCACCATTAGAGCAGGTAGAAAAGCAGACGTTTAGTAGTTGTTGATAAACGAGGAGCATCCGTCTCCTGTGTGCGGCTCTGCTTCAGCCGACAGCTTTTTTTATTTCTGCGTCGTCCAATAGGAGGCCAAGCTGAGGGAGCTGCTCGATATTGGAAACCTGGTTGGCCGGCTTGAGAACCGCATGGTTACCGTGGTTACGGCTTCAGACCTTGTAAACGTCAACCAGCTCAACTTCATCGCTTCCCAGGAGGACGAAGCCAAGGTAATGAACTCAGTGCTCTGCTGATGACAGGGACGGATGGTGACGATGACTATGATGACTGAGATGATGATGATGATGATGATGATGATGATGATGATGATAAAGTGTCTGATTTCGTTAGGTGTGGTGTGAGGAACTGTTTTCTCTGTCTTCCAACCTGCTGAGCCACAATCTCAACAGAGACCAGAGTCTGTTGAAAGCGTGAGTACACACACACACACACACACACACACAATCACATACATGTACACACTTCAAGCACTCTGTATCCTCGGGCTATTTAGAGGATAAGTCTGCTGATGTTCTTTATCGTTCCTTAATGTCGACAAATCCCTTGAAAACAACAAGTGTTGTGTGACTGTATCGTCTGTGTGTCCAAAGGCAGACGTATTTATTCATCTGAGCGCCGCTGTTGTCCAGAATTTATTAAAAACACATCAGTGAGCAGCACTGTTGCCCTGGGTGACCCGATCTTTTATTTCCCTCAAGCAACTGTAGTTTATTTTTGAGTCAATCCCTCCTACACCATCCTGCTGCCTTAAATACTCGCCGGAGCGCCGACCATGTGTTCTTCCGCTGCTAAAAATAGTCCCCAGAGAAGGAACTATTTCCTCCTGCTTCAGTCCGGCTTGGTGAAAAATACAATGCCCAGCTTTTAAAGGACCATTTTCTTTAAAGATTTACATCGTTAGTAGGAACAAAGAGGCTTGGACTGATGCATTGTTGGTTTTGATCTTTTCATGGGATTAGTTAACAACAAGCATAATACAAGTCATATCCTTGAAGTTTTTAAGGATAACTTCATCCAAAAAATTAAATGTCAGTGACTATCCACTCACCCCCATGCTGATGGAAACGCAGGGGAAGTTTCGTAGTCCACAACAGACTAGCTTAGCCGCCATAATGAAGATTTAGGTTTGAAAAAGGGTGTAAATAACTTGTCAAATGAGTTTTGTACGTTGGAGCTTTTGGAGACTTTGGATTACACCAGACGAGCTGTCGATGTGATGCTCCGGAAATGTTTTGTGGACTGCGAAACTTTCCCAGACTTTCCATCAGCATGTGGGTGTGGAGAAAATGACTGAATTTTATCTTATATAATCTTATATAATCACGTCAAGTTATTTCAGTTTTCATGTAATGATGGATCATGATTCAGGATTTAAAAATCTATACACAACTGTGACTGTAAATCCTCTGTGAGTTTACATCAGATTACAGATTAAGTATCCTTCTTTACGTCTCTACGTCCACTTGGTGTCCATGAAATGACGAGAAGGAGGTCATATCTAACTCCTCAAATCTGTTGGAATAAAGCATTTAAACGTAAATAATCCATTCTCTTATACACACACGTCATTTTTATCATCATTTTTTTGCTGTCTGTTTAAACTGTAAGTGGGAGCATCACTGTATTAAACTCTCTTTCATTTTGCTGGGTGCTCCCTTGCAGAGTTTAAAAGCCTTTGATCAAGTTAAAGAAGCCTTGTGATATACAGCTCTGAACTTTTGTCCTCTCTTTGTTTCAGGTACGTCAGGTTAACTCTGCAGCCGAACGCAGAGGGGAGGATTCCTGTCAAGAAGTGAGTTCCTGCTGATTATTATTACCCTTCCTAATCTTTAATCAATGCTCCTGTCTGAGTGTTAACTTCCAGGCACAAGCGGCGGTAGATGAGGATGTGCGAAAATAGCCCGACGAAATCAGCAGAGACACGCACAAAACTGAAACTTTGCTCTTTCCTGTCCCTTGCTTCCAAAAATAAACTTAATTCCATGTGCACTTGGGAAAGCAAAAACAGGGACAGGATTCACGAAGGTGCTTAATTCAGCACTGACCTGGTAATCAACCACTGCCAGAGCATGAGATGGATTATATGAAGGAAAGCTGTACTTTAGAAGCAAACGTGGAGCTGAATTAAGGTCAGTTGATATATCTTGGAAGTCAAATGAGGAGAGGGGATGTTTCAAAAGGGACAGTTCGTAGATATGTCTTTCCTCTTACCTGTAGTGTTATTTAACCATCTTAATAGTTTTGACGTGATTTTTTGAAGACATCAGCTCTCTCTCGTAAGAATAGAAACGAGACAGCACTCAGCTTTTTGTGCTCAAAAGGACAAAAAAATACATGTGAAAACCTAAACAGAAGCGTTGCTTTCCAGAAATCTTGACCCGGTTACTCACATACTTGCTGTGAGTAGTTTCATGTACGCTTGCAAACCGCACCACCGAGGAGAAGCAACATGCGAGAGGTTATTTAACTAAGCTAGCTAACATTACATCTCAGCTAAAGAGGACGCCATTAATGTTTACATGGATGCACGCTTCCTTCTGATACGGTTGGTGTGCAGAGGTTCATAATTTAGTTTTGGGTTACTACTTACTCAATTCTTACGTGCCACACTAGCCGGTAGGTATTAATTAAATGTAAGACGTGGTGATGCAGTGTGATGTCACAAAGTCACTGAATTAAAAGTGGGACTACTGGCGAGGCGTTTCAGGAGCAGTGTTTTCTGTGGGAGAGAGGAGCTTCTGTAGGTGTCATATCTTTAACATGCGAACGTGTCTGGACTGAGCCTTAAAGATGTAGGAGATGTTGAGAAGTTGGTAAAGTTAGTAAACTTCTGGGAGGTTTTGAGGAAGGTAAATTTTGTGACTGTTAGAGGAGGACGTCTGGGGGAGTTAATTAGAGAGAGCAGTCTGGAGGAGGTGCTTTGAGAAGTCAGACTGTACGTTCTGCCTTGGCGACATGTTGTGTTTAAGGATGAGTTGATAATGGTGTGATGTCCCTAACCCTAACCCCGTCTGTTGCAGCATTGTTCGACTGTTTTCGTCAGACAGAAAGAGAGTGGAGAATTCCCTGGAGAACTGCAAGCTGCCCTACAGTCGGGTAAACACTTCAAATAAGTTTAAATTGTATTATCATAACAGATTTTAGTTTAACCAGTTAGATTATACCATGAATACTTGCTTTGAATCGCTGTTGCTGTCTCTGTCTCTGTCTCTGTAGATTATATAAGACACACACAGTCTTTTTCAGCTTTATCCTTCCTTTATCTCCATTTTCTGTTCACTGTTGAGGCTTTTTATCTGATGCTTTTGGTCCAGTGTGACTCACAGTGCACGGAGGGGTGAGATGAGCTCAGAGATCTGGGTCATCAAGTTTTGAAGCAACCAGTGAAAAAGCATAAATGTAATAGTCGGACTCTCTGCTCACGCTGGATCTCACATTGAATATTCCTGTGAGCACGGAAAGATTATTTCTAATGGAGGAAAGTCTTAGAAATCAATCCAAGATGAGGACACAGTATCTTCATCGCTGGCAGTTTCAGCTCTTGCTAATTAAAAAGATGTGGTAATGTTAATGTCCTATATATCTGACAGGGTGACAGCATCAAGCTGGAGGATTTCACACTCGAGATCTACAAGAGCTTTTTGGAAAGTCTGTGTCCTCGTCCTGAGCTCGGCAACATCTTTAAACTGCAGTGAGTGATTAGAAAAATCCTTCACCTTCGTTTACAGCGACAGTCACTGACCTCTGACTGACTTTACTACTCATTTTACACATTAAAGTGTGTTTACAGGTCTTGGGGATCACTACAGCATCTGTGAAAAAGTAGTATTAAGCCTTTTGTGGCTCCAGAGGAAGCTGCATGTAATTTGCAGTAGTACTCAGTAAGACCTGTTAGCACACGTCAATGTGTAAAATTGGTGGAGTTGCCCTTTAATGTCAGACAAGCTACTCCACAAAATAAGCGTTTTTTTTTTGAGGAGTGTTGTTGTTGATTAGCTCCGGGCCAATTTCTCTGATATGCTAAGAATGATGAATAATGATTCATCTTCTGTCCTACTTGTACACAGATGAAGGATGAAAGAGAGGTTCTTATCTTTAACTTAAAAAAGGATTAACTCTGTTACGTTCTGCACATTCAAAGCCAGGCGCAGAAATGATTGTTGCTTTCATTGATTTATCAATCGATTATTTGTGATTCATCTGTCTTTAAAATGTTAGAAAATGTATTTTATTCATAAGTGCAGTCAACCTGCCGTCCTCCACTCGATCATTTAGTCTAAATAACAATTTAAAAACACAAAAGGATTTAGTTTATCGGACATTAAGCGGACACAGTATTAAATGATAATAAAGGATCCTGTTAGATGCTTTGAGGATCTGTAGACATTGTGTAATACTCCCTGGCCTCAGCTGTGACTGTGCTCTGGTCTGCAGAGGATGGGATGACAGGTCGCTGTCAGTCGATCAGATGACAGAGTTCATCAACAACAAGCAGAGAGACCCGAGGCTCAACGAGATCCTCTACCCGCCTCTCCGTCCTGCTCAGACACACACTGTGATGGAGAGGTACCAGCATGACCAGGCACAGCTGAAGCAAGGTGCACACACACACACACACACACACATGCAGACGTTTGTCCTTATCCTGGTTCACACTGAGAATATTTGCTGTTTTATATTCCTAAATTGCTGAACATGCTAGTAGCTAGTTGTCTGTGTTTGTAAGCAACATGTACTGTTGCATGTGTACATGGGTTGATACATAAATACTCTCCTAACCCACCCACACATCCGCAGAGACAGAAAACTGCTAAAATAAACACTGAAGGTGCTCACATTCGTGTTGAATGCTGCCAAAGAGAAAGTTGGCACCTACTTCAAATCCAGCACCGCCTCTTACATGATTTTACATGGTCATTTTTAGAATAAATAGATTTTCCAACATGTAACAGCTCTGTTTGAATTCTTCTTTAAAGAAGCTTTGATTTTTCAGGTTTTTGACACTGTCAGAAACATAAGAATTTTTTTATTTTTTAGGCTGGTGGTGGTGTTGTTGTTGTACTGGAGTGCATTATATTGAAAGGTGTTCCTAATATTCTGCCCCTCTCATGTATGCAAATGGGGTGGACAATATATAAACAACCAAAATAAGGTACATTTTTCATCATTATACAATATTGTAATTGTAAACAGCAGCAAAATGATGGTTGATGACTGTCCATGAGCACCAAGCATCCATGTTATAGTCCCATTTGTCCATTTTCCTTTTCCTGCGACTGGACGTTGCCCAGGAGCAGCCCTCAATGCAGGATTAGCACTGCTCTTATTTCAACTCTCTTCCTCCCTGGGGCGGTCCAGCCAGTCAGGAAGGTTGAAAGACGTTACCCATTTTCTTCTCCAATGCTGATGACAGTATTTCTGCCATAGGTAATACATAACAGACAGTTAAAAATACAAAAATGTAGCATAATTTGGAGGAGCTACCGGCCACTGCTTCATCATACGTCGCCTCTGCCATCGTAACAAAAAAAAAATGGTTGCAACATCGATATGTTGCTCTGCTTTTACCTGAAAATGTTTAGGAGGAGGTTTAGGATGAAGAGGAGACCATCCAGAAAACATCTGCCGTTTGTATTCGGTAGCAAAGCAGGAAGTGTGACGTTTTTACTCCTAATCTGTATCACGTTGTTTTTATTTGCCTGGATGTGACCATGAGGGCAGCAGATCATAATACACTCATACGGGTTGATATAAAAGGCAATGTTGTCTTAGATATCAGGACATGCTGGGAACGACTGACCTTTTTGTCAAGTCTAATAGACTAAAGTTTCAGATCTAAAATGTTAAAAAACCAACGAGATGTTGAGAAAGAGTCTGAAGTGACACTTGAGGGTGCATCAAATATTTATACCACAGAAACACCAGAAAGATGAATGTGTTTACTCTGCTGCCTCTCTTATCCCTTTTAGTTGGAGTGTGTTTCTTACTTTGATCTCCTAATGTGTGTGTGTGTGTGTGTGTGTGTGTGTGTGTGTGTGTGTGTGTGTGTGTGTGTGTGTGTGTGTGTGTGTGTGTGTGTGTGTGTGCACGCACGTTCTTGCGTGCTTGCTATGCAGGCGTCATCACCCTCCAGGCGTTCTCCAGTTATCTGTCCAGTGATGAGAACGGAGTCATCCCACCAGAGAAACTGGACCAGTCTGAAGACATGAGCTTCCCCCTGTCACACTACTTCATCAACTCGTCACATAATACATACCTGACAGGTACGCACACACGCACACACACACACACCACACACACAACCCCTCAACTACCAGCAGCAGGTTCATCACTTTGCTATTAAGAGATTGATGCACTCAGTGGCTGCTCGATACATTTCTTTCTACTGGAAACAACTTTAAAAAAGTCAAGTACTCTGCAGGTGTGAGGTGGATTGTTGTTGACATCCATCGATGAAAATCTGGACCGACTCCAGTGCCGAGATATTTATTCATTCAGTTCACAGCTGATTTGAACAGCAGAGAAGGTAAATTACAACACATCCAGGTGTCGTGGGAACACAAAGCTCCACTGTGTGAGCAATTAACGTTCTTCAGAGTGACACTGAACCCAACAACACTTTACAACCTTTTTTATTGAGTCATTCAGTCATCAAGTCTTTCAAATATAGCCAATGTGAACATGTAGTTTAACCTACCGTAACGTTTTATTTTCTGTTTCTTCTTCCCGTGTTTCAGCGGGCCAGCTGGCAGGCAGCTCCTCGGTGGAGATGTACAGGCAGGTTCTTCTGGCCGGATGCCGCTGCGTGGAGTTAGACGTGTGGAAAGGACGAACGGCCGAGGAGGAACCTGTCATCACGCACGGGTTCACCATGACATCAGAAATCCCCTTTAAGGTGTGTAGATTAGCATCCAGGTAACTAGTATCCAGGAAAGGTCATTTTCATAGAGCAAGTTGTTAGTTTATGTTAGCAGACCCTGTTTCTCTGACTATCACTAGCTTCTGTTAGCTCTCTGTTAGCGGCACTGAGACGAGGCGCTCCACAATGTCTTCACCAAGGAATCCACAGTCTTCGCTCTCTCTGTTCCCTTCAATTAATCTCTCTCCAATTAATTGTAATGACGGCATAAAAGCCACAAAAATGTCCATTTTGGTCTTCAAGGACGAAATCATAACTGGCTGAAGCTGCTTTTATGGTTTAACTGCTGCAATATTCAGCCACTTTGCATTAGAAGTGCTGTTTAAAGGCAGACAGAAAATATTCTTCTTCTCCTGCACGTTTCACAAGTTACATTTGTTGTGTATTTAGTTGTCTGTGCAAACACTATGTATTTAATATCTGCCTCATTATGACTAATTTTTTTTTTTTCTCATTTTCCAGGAAGTGATTGAAGCTATCGCAGAGTGCGCCTTCAAGACCTCACCTTTCCCCGTCATACTGTCCTTTGAAAACCACGTGGACTCGTGAGAATCTCGATTTATTATTCATGATTTACGTGTGAATCGATCGATGTGGACCTGATCACACTGAAGATTTTCTCTCTATCCTTTCTTCTGTCTGACTATCAGCTTGAAGCAGCAGGCTAAAATGGCAGAATATTGTCGATCTATATTCGGAGAAGCGCTGTTGATTGACCCTCTGGACAAATACGCTGTAAGTAACACGCACACACAAGACAAATGTTGTGTTTCAGTATGTGTGTTCTTAGCTAACTAGCGATTGATCTGTTGTCTCTACTGTGTGTGTGTGTGTGTGTGTGTGTGTGTGTGTGTGTGTGTTTGCAGCTGGAGTCAGGCGTCCCCCTGCCCAGTCCTCAGGAGCTGATGGGCAAAATCCTCATCAAGAACAAGAAATCCCATAAACCCTCCAACAACACAGACACCAAAAGACTGACGGACCAACCTGCCAATCAGAGCAATGAGCCAGTGTCTCCTAGCAACAACACAGGAGGTAAGACACAAAGACGCAAGGACATGTGAAATGTGTTCAGCTGTGACCGACCGACAGTCTTTGTCTCAAAACACAAAACAGACCGTGGTGACGCTGTGGTTTCTGAGGCTACCGCAAAATATTGATACCGGAGAGAATTCAGTCTTTAAATTAGCCGCACACAAATTGTCAAAGAGAGTCTTTTTGTGTGAATCTCTCGAATAGTTTTCACATAAAGCGGACGTATGACCTCGCAAAATATGAGTCACCTCCAAATTAGCGTCATTTTTAAAAAAAAGGTACGACGATGCCGCGTCACTGCAGCATCAGCTGACGATCCGATCGGTGCCCAGATATTCAGACGACGGAGAATATTTTTACATGTTTAATGAACGAATTGAAGGAGAGACAGCAGAAGGGTTTGGAGAAAGAGTGACAAATTTCACAGGCTGACCATCGTTTATTTTTATACCGACGATAGCCGTGGCCGGAGGCAGTATGTTTTCGGGTTGTCTGTCCGTCCATACGCACGTCCATCCATCTCATTCTTGTGAACACAATATCTCAGTCCAATGTCACACTTGGACTCGAGGATGAACTGATTCGATTTTTGGTGGCCAAAGGTCAAAGGTTAAGGTCACTGTGACCTCACCAAACATATTTTTGGCCATTACGCAATGATTCCCTTAATAATTATGACCAAATTATGAAACAAACGACATTCACTGCCACTAGACATCACACCTGCACCAGTTGTCAATAGTCTAATAATGGCATAGCTAACTTAAAATCAAATATCACATCAAATCATGAATTTGGAAAGTGTGACACCACTAATTTTAGTGTTTTGTTTATCTACAATATGTTTAAAACGGACATGGTGTGGACAGAGGGACTCACATGCACTGACACGCACGCTCGGCCGTCTTGGCTACGAAAACAAACAACAGAGAAGCTCAGATCAGGAAACACACAGAGGAAGTGTGGCTTTATTCTCTACTCAACACCCCAGTTCTCACCTATACTGTAAATTTACATATCAAATAGTTGCTTGATGCTACGTTAATGTCAAAATATAATATATTTAATCTTTAATATCAAAAGCATGGCGGCTACATCTGTTTTTTATAAGTGCTTCTGGATTCAGAGACTTTTAACAGGTGCATCTATCTATTATACAACCATAATTTCATGATTTTGGCCGGAGTGACAAACCTGCTCCTTCTGCTCACGCTGGTGTCTTAGATTTTTCCTCCTGCAGTCCGCTGCACCTCGGGGATGCCTCGGTAATGAGCAGGACATCCCAGAAGAGGTCTGGAGCTCAGAGCAGCAATTAAACAGAGGTGCAGGGGGAAATTAGGGAGCCTTATTGACACGTCTGATGTGCAGATCCTGAAAACAGGTCTGGGACTGAGAGCCCAGCTGGTAGACGGAGAGCAGACTGAGCTGAAGTACGTACTCGTACACCGGCAGTGACCCTTTAGTCAGCGAACGCTTGAGTGGGCTGAATAATCACCTGCAGAGATTAAAGCAGTGGGTTGTTTACAAAATTACAGGCATGTGTTTTGTTATTTTCAGATTTTTTTGTGTGTTTTCTGCTTGAAATCGCAGCACAGACTTCACATATCACTCAGATGTCGTGTAAATATGTCTCCTGTCGGTTTATTTACTTCTCCTCTGCATCTCAGAGGGTAATACTGTACTTTTTACTCCACTACATTGGGCTTTTTTAGACATGTTTAACTTTAATTTTAACAGAGATGGAGGCTGAGAGTGAGGAAGATGATGATGATGAAGATGATGATGGTAAAAAGGTCAGTGGTGACGTCACACAAAGCTGAGGGGCCGCTGCCCTGACTGCTGTCGCCCTCACTGCTCTTGCCCTCACTGCTGTCGCCGTTTGTTAATGTCGACAAGTGTTTTTGAGTTTCATCGTTGTGCTGTTGATTTTTTGTGTCATTGTCGCTGTTAATCTTGTTGCCGCTCTAACTGTTCGTGTTGTCGGTCGTTGTCGGCGCTGCTTTTTCCTGTCGTTTGTTTTGCTGTTGTCTCTGCAGTGTGTTGCTGTTTAGTCCTTTTTGCTGCTGTTGTTGTTTATTCTTGCCATTTTGTTTTCTTAGCCATAGTGTCAACCGTCGGTCTGAGCTTTAGCCGTACAAGCTTAGTTTTGTTGTTAGTTTTAGCTTTTTTTCTGGTTCGATTGGGTTTTCATTAAAGGTGCAGTGTGTAGGATTTGCTGGCATCTAGTGGTGAGGTTGCACATTGCAACCAGTGAAATATCCCTTGCCTTCTTCAGAGTCGCTGTTTGGTTTGTCCATTCTAGGCTACTGTAGAAATATGGCAGTGCAACATGGCGGACTCCGTCGAAAATCACCCTCTTTTTACGATAATGAAAACACAATAACTCTTAGTTTCAGTTATGCTTTAATTATTATTTGTAATTATGAATATTAGACTCCATTTATGCCAATAGATCCTTTAAATCCTGCACACTGGAACGTCAAAAGATGTAGCACTGCTTTCCTATAACAACGTCAGACTCACAGTGTTTGAAAACAGCTCAAAAGGAGCAAAGTGGATGCAGCAGAAACAGAGATATTATCTCACATATGTTCTCCCTGGAGCCTACATTACCCACAATGCATCTCTGACTGCATACAGCACAGTCGGAGATACAGTTAGTTTAGTCATGCTGGCAGCGGCTAATGTAACCTCAAGTTGCTAGTCTCAAGCAGACGTGAGGAGCAGGATACAGAGCTCACTTCTTTCTTCACACCAGCACATTTATTTTCATTTTCGTACTTGTAGTTTTCAATTGACATGAGTGACATCACTTGAGGCGATTTATCAGACTGAGCAGCTCCTTCTGAAGCCACAGAGGGCTTTTTAAAACTGTATTTGCCTCCGTGCTGGCATGATTGTCCCCATAACCCAAGAATTCATACGCTAATTATGACAAAATCTCACACAAAAGTCACACTGGATGTAAATTGGGGAGGCACAAAACTGTAAGGGGTAATTCTAGTTTCTGATGTGCAGCAGCTGTGAATAGATTTTGATGCTCAGAGTCTGCAGAGTTCCTCTTTTATCTGCACGACCAGATAAGTTGAACGTGGAGGAAGGAAGAAGAGACACATTCTGCTAAAACAAAGAAACGACTAATTAAAGCGTCTCTGTTCACATCAAAAGAGAAGAAAGAAACTAAACAGATATCAAAAGGCCAGACAAGTGTGTCGGCTGTTGAAACACAATTTGCTATAGAGAAAAGAAGAATAGGATGAAAACAAATGCAAACAATTACAAGGAGGGTTTAAACACAGGCCTGTTGTGAGATCTGGTTGTGCGTTTTCACATGTATGTGTGTATTTGTGATCGCGTGTGTTTGTCTAAGTGGTTCTGGTCGGCTGTTTGCTCTGTGTGACGATGTGAAACTGCTCACTGTCAGATAATGATGCTGCTTTTTGACACTAAGTGCTAAAAACTCTTGACAACAGTTTGTTGGAGTACATGTGTATTTCTCCTGTGTATTCAACTGACAGACCATTAAACCCAGCACTCGGATTTCAGTCTGAGAAACTTTATCCCTGTTTTTTTTTTTCCCGTTTATTTCAGGGCTCAGCAGAGCGGGAGGCCGTGGCTACTGAGGAAATGTCCACTCTGGTAAACTACGTCCAGCCAACCAAGTTCAACTCATTCGAAGCCTCCAAGAGTAAGAAAAGCAGATCAGAACCGCGCACTGACACACTGATTCACATTGTGTTTCTGCAACACAGAGCTTCCTCAAAGCTGGAAAATCATTTCATTCAATACAAGGATCAACATTTCACAACTTGAGGATGATGTGCAATGATAGAGCAGCATT
This sequence comes from Pagrus pagrus, assembly GCF_965226575.1. Taxonomy (NCBI): domain Eukaryota; kingdom Metazoa; phylum Chordata; class Actinopteri; order Spariformes; family Sparidae; genus Pagrus; species Pagrus pagrus. The sequence continues at coordinate 3,993,953 of NC_140199.1, read as the reverse complement.
GATCTCATTGTTTCTTGAAAACGAGAAGATTATGAGTCAAAAATAAGTCATTTTGTACTTTATCAAAGTTGGGGTCCCTGCATTTTACCACAGAAACATAAAAAAATAGATACAGGCACAAGAATTAGTAGGAAATGATGTCCAGAGAGAATGTGGGAATCATGCAGAAGCCAAGACAAATACTGAAAAATGTCTGTGTGTGTGTGTGTGTGTGTGTGTGTGTGCGTGTGTGTGTGCGTGCGTGTGTGTGTGTGTGTGTAGAGGCAGCCCGCTGTTACCACATGTCGTCTTTTGTGGAGACCAAAGCTTTGGAGCATCTCACAAAGTCACCAGTGGAGTTTGTGGAGTATCCTTGGCAACAGTGACGGCGACTCGACGCTTCATGTTTTTTCTCTTTTGATGCTTTTTCTGTACAAAACCACAAAAAAACACTAAAAATTTAAATGCAGTATTATGTTTTAAAGTCTGTATACCGGTTCTGTCTGTATGTTTAAAGATCAAGTTCCATCAGAATCGAATTTTTTTTTCATCTTTATTTTATTCTATTCTATTTCATTAACATGTTACTGTTTTGCTGTAATCAATTTATTTATTTTTTTACTTATTTCATAATTTTCTTTTATTAGCTTTTTATCCTATATACGTAAGTTTCATCTATTATTGTCTCGTCTTTTATTATCTGAGCTTCCCATTTATAATTGTTGTTTTATTAGTTAATCTTTCTCTTTTCTTTCTTTCTTTCTTTCTTTCTTTCTTTCTTTCTGTTTTTGCTTGTTTCGATGTGCATTAGTCTCTAAATCCATGTTTAAGTTTTGTCAATTTGTTTGAAAGGTGCTATTAAATCAAAGTTTGATCGACTGACTGATTGATAGTCAGAAGTGAAGGAGTCGTGTCGTCCTGTGTGTGATGACCAGATGTTTATCATGACCTGACGAAGTATTTAACCTTCTCTGTAATCGATCTTAACCGTACGTTCACCAGATACAATAAATCCCAGCTGAGTCGGATCTATCCAAAAGGAACCAGAGTCGACTCGTCCAACTTCATGCCTCAGCTGTTCTGGAACGCCGGCTGTCAGCTGGTGGCGCTCAACTACCAAACTATAGGTGAGAGTCCAGGCTTTCATCACTGATCTCCAGTCAACCACCAACACCTGTAACAAACACCTCAGCAAGACCGGCATCAGCTTAACCATTGTTTCAGTATGAATGTCAACCTTTTCTTTAATAGAGCAGTTATTTCCAACATTTTAAATCAGAGCTCGGTCTGCTTTCTCAAAGGTCTGCATGTTGTGACCAGAAAGAGCTCATATTATCCACTAACTCATGAGGACTACTTCTCTATCTTGTTATTCATCTCAGCCCCCCAACAAAGGGCTGACCTAACACATTAATGTTGGGAACTATTGTGTGCCTAAATCCTAGACTTCCCATGAGCTGAACACTGCTCTCTAGTTACTGAACCGACCCAAAACTCATCCAAAATCTGAAAGTTAATTGACTGAATCTTTCAAGCAGACATTAGTGGCATTGCAGAAGAATTACAGTGGCCGGATGTTCCTCTCTGGACTCATTCGTCTCTTTAAGTTTCTATGTGCTCACTCTTGTATATTTCCTTTGTATTATCTGTCCTTTGTTCCTCTAACAGGGAAAAACTTGATGCAAGTCTTGGAAATCTGCATCCCCAGTCAGATAAAAGTGTCCCTGTCCTCTTCGGCTGAAGGAGTGCAACAACTCTCAGCTTTTGTAGTGATAAAAATTAATATAAGCTTTTTTTTTGTTCCAGATTTGTCCACGCAGCTGAATCTCTTCATGTTCGAGTACAACGGTCGAGGCGGCTACAGACTGAAGCCTGAGTTCATGAGACGACCGGACAAACACTTCGACCCCTTCACAGAAAACACAGTGGACGGCATCGTAGCCAACACGCTCTCTGTGAAGGTACAGCGGCAGCAGTTTAAATCTTTTATGGGATTGTAGCATCTTACAGTTAATGCAGAAAACAGATATTACTTTATGAATAATGTAAACTGTCCCTACTGTTGTTTGTAGGTGATTTCAGGCCAGTTCCTGACTGAGCGGCGGGTGGGCGTCTACGTGGAGGTGGAGATGTTCGGACTTCCTGCGGACACCAGGAGGAAAGCTCTCAAGACCAAAACCTCCCAGAACAACAACGCCATCAACCCAGTGTGGGACGAAGAGCCAATCGTCTTCAAAAAGGTAAGATACACCACAAAGAGGCCGGATCTATAATCTATATTAATCTGTCTGTTAACGGTGCGACTTCATCTCTCTGGCAGGTGATTCTTCCGACTCTGGCCTCTCTGAGGATCGCTGCTTTTGAGGAAGGAGGGAAGTTTATTGGTCATCGGATCATTCCAGTTTCTGCCATCAGACCAGGTAAGTCACATTTATTCCAACCATTCTCATCCCTAAGTTTTAAAACTTTAACGCGGTTATCTGTAAGATCTTGGTTTTTGTTTTTTTCATATCTTTGGTGAAAACTACCTGCTGCTCCCAGAGATCCAGCCAGTGTGGCTCTTTCATCTTTTTGTCAGTAAAGTTTGAGTTTCTCTGAGCTTCACTCTTTTTTCACTACCCCACATTCCAGTTTTTCTTCTATTTGTTCAAAAAAAAAGAAAAGTGCCCTTTGCTTGTATAAATGCGGTGCTGTGCCAGAAAAACTCAACAGACTACACTTATTTTAAACTGTCAAAACTTTCCTGAACTGAAATTATGATAAATTGTTATTGTCTTTCGAGGCAAATGCCGAACATTATTACGTTAATGCGTATTAAAAACATTTACACCTCCTTTTCTTTTGCCTTTAATGTCTGTGTAGGCTCCAAATACGCTCATGTTTTTGTTCCCATTATTCAGAAGCTTCCCTCCTCGCTGCACCTGCTGCCTCCAACTGTTTCCAAAAGCCCATTTAAAACAGTTTGCAGAGACACGCTGCTGCTTTGAAAAATGTCACTCACCACTTTAAATGAAATGACTGGTCGTTTTCTCTTGTAATTTTGTCATTACATGACTGATGTTCGGTGTGAACTCCACTGCGTCTCGCTCTCTCTCTTTCCCTTTTAACGTTCTTGGCAGATTTCCTACATTACTGTTCACCCTGAATAACCCAGTGATGGTAACATCAGAGTCTGTGTTTTCCTTCAGGTTACCGTTACATCGGCTTGAGGAACGAGAAGAACCAGTCTCTGATTCTTCCTGCTGTGTTCGTCTACATCGTGGTCAAAGATTACGTCCCAGACACCTTCGCAGGTACCAACTTCAAGTCAACTTTCTTGTGTGACATCAAAGAACATGACAAAAAAATAGATAAAAACAAGTAAAACTTCCAAGAAATTTGCTGCGGATTTTCCTGCAAGGATGATTGTTTTGTGACCTTTTGTAGTTTCTGCTTGTTCACAGAAATGTAAATGTCAGATGAACAGACTGCAGTGAAACGTATTGAGCACATTCAAACTCCACAATCTCAAGAGCCACCTGCATGACACACTTAATCATTCTCAGAAGACACGTTTACTGAGTGTTAAAGCGTTCGGCTGCTGAAATAGAAACAAAATACTCTTCTTGATGACATGGTATTTGTAGTATGTGAAGCTCATTTTGTCCAACCAACAGTCCAAACCTCAACATTATTAGATATATATATAGTCAGATAAATGCAGTTTAGTACCATATTCCCCTTTTAAATGTAATGTAGTAGAAGTATGAAGTGGCATAAAAAGAATAGACTTAAGTATAAGTACCTGTAATTTGTACTCTTGTAGAGTACTTGAGTAAATGTTGACCTACTTAGTTACATTCTCCACTAGATTTTTCGACTCCATGGTCTTTTCTCCAGCCAAGATGTTTATACATGAAGAACTACTTCAGTATTTATTTATCTATTTAATTGTTTGTTTATTTATGTATTTATTTACTGAATAGTTTAAAATTACAAGGACAGTGCACAATAGTAGATATATCTGTAAACATGCTGGCTAATTTTTAACTGCAGTCCCTGGATAGATGTCTTGACAGCTACAGACAAATGAAATACATTAACAACAACAATAAAGCGTAGGAACACAAGAAAGACTTTAAAACAAGGACAGTAATACATAAAACATAAAACAACGCATGCTTCATGTTTTTGAAATGTCCATGAGAGGAGCTTTGTCATCATATGCAGCTGTGTATTCATCTGTCTTTCTTTGTATTTCCTTTTCAAGATGTGATCGAGGCTTTGTCCAACCCCATTCGATACGTCAACCTCCTGGAGCAGAGGTCCAAACAGCTGGCGGCTCTGACGCTGGATGACGTAGAGGAGGACACGCAGGCCGAGGTCAGTCCTGTTTCTCCTGTTCTCCGGTCTTAAAAGCAGAACGTTCGTCTGTAACTCTGGTTGTTGTTGTTGTTGGTCTTCAGGATGAGACAGACACGACTGCAGAGCGCAAGAACGACTTGAAATCAGCTCCACTGGAGAACGGACTCAGCCCCCCCTCTGGTCCCGCGGGCCACACCCCCATCGCCATGACGCCCAAAGCCTCCGCGGCCAATCAGCAAGCAGCCACGACAGGTAGCATCTACCTACAAACAAAACACTCACTCATTCATAGAAAAGTGCTGTTGATTTGATTAGTTATTATGTCTTTTCTGCATTTCAGAAGCAGCAAAACCAGCAGCGAAGACCGAAGATCTGGTTTTAAGTGTTTTGATAGGTCAGTATTTATTTACTGCTTTCTAATCATTTCATCCTGTATCCAATCAATCAATCAATCAATCAATCCATTGCAGTTATACATGAGGTTAATATCATCAAAAATCTTTTTGTAGCAGAACATCTTGAAAAGACTTTTCTGACAGAAATCTTTTGTTGTTTTTCATCTGAAAATGATAGAAGTCTTGTAAGAAACATGAGATCATAAAACGGAAAAAAAAAAAAGAAACAGCAGAGAAAGACGTTAGAGTTTTATTAATTCTCACAGAGGTCTCTTTAAATATGCTGCATGATCACTTGTGGTACCAGATGTCCCAGCGTGCGCCATGGAGAGTCTGCAGCAGTCGAAGGTTTATCAGAAGGAGCAGAGACGTCAGTTCAAAGAGCTGAAGGAGCTGGTGAGGAGGCACCAGAAGAAAACCTCCGAGCTCCTCCGAGAGTTCAACAACAAGTACAAGAAGACGGCCCGACAGTGCAGCAAGAGCAGGTGCACACGCATAATGTGATGCTAATTTAATTACTGTACCACTGCTTCTCATCTTATTCTTATTTTAACATCGAGTCAGCGCGTTCGTCGTGCAGATCGGAAACATCCGTGTGTTTGTTTATGCCTTTTTTTGTTTGTCAGGAATTCGTGTTCTGACAGCGAGAAGGACGAGCGCCTCCAGCAGCTGAGAGACGAGCAGCAGCAGCAGCTTCTGGCTCTGAGGCAGGAACAGTACTACAGTCAGAAATATCTGCAGAGAGAGCACATTAAAATGGTAAAGTCAAACAAAACCAACTGCTGCTGGAACTGACTTTCATCTCTGTCGCTGTCTCCAAAAACTGTGGTTATTTATACTTGGATGAACAATTTTAAAGCTCCCCTCCTGTTGCAGGCACTTTCTTTCAAAAATAAAATCACCCCAAGACGACAAAATGCTAAATATGAGTCATTGAATGATTACAAGTCGTGTAGCGTTAAACATGAATGTATGCTCCTGCAGCTGACAGAGCGACTGACCAGTCTGGCTGAGGAGAGTCACAACACCCAGATGAAGAAACTCAAAGACATCTGCGACAAGTAAGTTACAAATCTGTGACTGAGAGGACAAACATCTGGGTGTTAAAGCTTCTGTGTGGGAACGACCTTGTTAAGAGTGATGCTGTTACTGTTGTCACGATCCTGGAATTTCTGACTTCGATACAATACCTTGAAAAATGATTATATTTGCTTTCATGTCTGATACCACGGGGAAAATATAACAAGGTTTGTGTACTGTGTGTGTTAAGCACAACAGAGTCTAAGTTAATTGTCACTGTCGGAGAGAAGAGAGAGCCAGAAAATGCAACTGGTGTAGGTGTATCGATACTGTTGGAAAATAAGTATTGAAACCATTTGAGATATACAGAATCGATATTTGTGACGACACTAGCTGCCTTCGTTTTCTCTGAGCAGCCTGAATCTCGGCAGAGCATCTCGTCCTGTTTACAGTGTGTAATAGAAAATAGTCAGATGCCATGATACTGAAAACTTCTGAAAACTTAAGCTTTAAGAGACAGATTTATGTTAGAAAGATGAAGATTAGAAGTGGGACTGTTTCATTAAATGCTGACTTTGACCAGGGACGTCCTTGGACTGTAGAAAGGTCATTTTCCCATCAAAATGTTTTCCTGTACTCTATTTGTATTAATATTAAACCAGAGGTGACCATGTGTCGGTCTTTTCATTATGATATTTTATGTTTGAGAACATAGAGGTGATAAGAAAATCTACTACCAGCTGTTCTAGACACCAGACTGAACATTTCTAATCCACTTTGTCAATTTTCAATGTTTTCCTCCCGCTCCAGGGAGAAAAAAGAGCTGAAGAGGCAGATGGATCGAAGGAGAACAGAGAAGATCAACCAAGCGAAGACCAAAGAGAAACATCTGGCAGAAGAGTATGTCCCACAGACACACACCGACATTAATCCACTGCACAACACACTGTGCAGCTCCTCCATCCAGCAAACATGTAGCTCAAACTCAAACCCGTCTGACTGTGTGTTCCCAGGGAGAAGATCGAGATCAATAAGTCCTACGTCAATGAAGTCGTCCAGAACATAAAACGGGTGAGCGGAGGATGGAGAATCCGGATTAAAGCAGCGCAGGATTTATTTATTTTTTTGATGTTTCTTTCTATAGACTGAATACTGCCAAGACGACGATGAAAATTTAATGTGTCTATCTCTTCTGTGATCATAAAACGCTTCATAAGACTCTTTGATTGTCTGTGTGTGTGTGTTTCTGTCTGCAGCTTGAGGAGACTCAGGCGAAGCGCCACGATCAGCTGGTGGAGCAGTACAATGAGCTCCTGCAGGAGATACAAGACCAGAAACCAAAGGTGAAAACACACATTTAAACTGTCTCTCTAACCTCCCGTCATCTCTAACTCTCTCATTTTGCATACTTCACGCTCGAATGCGCCACGCAGCGAGACATTTCTTCTACACGGAGCTTCAAGCTGCTGCTGCTGCTGTCTGCAGCTCCACACCTACACACTTTAGGAACAGCGCTGACGTCAACGCGGGGCGTTTCAGTGATGTAACGCGCCCTCTGGCAGCCATGTTTGAGCTGCTAAACTGTTGGCAGTAATGGCTGACAACAGCTGGTTGCTTCTCTAAATGTACAACCCATCTGTCTCACCAGGAGGAAATTAACAAGACAAATGTCTGTGTCTTTTTTGACGTTGGAAGTGAGTCATCAACAATACATTTAGCTGATTCTTCTTATATAATGCAGCAGGAGCTCATCGCGGGATCTGCGGAGGAGAACATCAATGAAACCGAAAGATATTTGTAATACATTTGAATCAAACTCTCTCGTCTTTCTCTCCAGCTGCAAGGAGCCGTGGAGGCAGATTTCCAGGAGAAGTTCCAGTGTTTGCCGGGAGAGATCGAAGAATTCCTGCAGGACAGGAAGACGGAGGTCAGAGGTCACAGCAAGTCCCGATCGTCGACGCCACACGAGACTCTGTCGGAGGAGGACTGAAGAGAAACGAGCGAATCCAAGGGAAGTAAGAACGGGAAACACCAACAGAGGGAAGCGTCGGTGTGAAACGAGAGGAGATACAGACTGTTAATTTCTTTTTAATGGGAGAATGCTTTAATGATTTATTTTTCTGATTCCACTCGAGCATGCACTTTACTGTTCCTCAGCGTTTATTTTCTGTCACCTGTTCATTTGACAGACAACTGACACCCAACAGTTTGTACTGCATGACAACTCTATCTATCTATCTATCTATCTATCTATCTATCTATCTATCTATCTATCTTCTGTTCATACTTCTGTTCTTTATTCACATGGAGAGACGTTAATTCAATGATACACAGCCGCCACGAATCAAAAACTGCAACGTTAATTCACATAGAAAGGAAACAGTTTCACTTCTGCCACCTGAACTGTATTTTCTAAGCATTTACTCATCATTAACAGCGATGCAGCTGCTCCAGTGATACTTTCTCCAGCGGCCTTGCTGGAGCAGCTGGAGGTCAGTGGCTTTGCTGAGGGGCACTTCAGAGGGAGGAGCTCACAGTATGCTCCTCTTTCAAGATTATTAAAGTACAATTAGAAATATGTTGCGTATTATAATAGTACATGATGTGCCCAGCAGCTGTTAAGATAACGCACATACCACAGTGTAATGTGAATACTGCACACATTTTTTTAAGGACGTGGGAAATCGTGATTTTTTATGGTTTTGTGTCAAAACCCCAAGTCATGAAAAAAGCTGTTTAAAACATGAATAAAACAGAATGTGATTATTTCCCTTTTGACATAAACTCAATTGAAAACAGTACAAAAACAATATATTCACTGATTTTTGTAAAAATTTGATGCCAGCAACACCTTTCAAACATTTTATTTATTTTTATTTTTATTTAACCTTTATGTTGCCAGTTATGTTCCCGTTCAGAGTCCTGGCCGAGACAGCAGCATTAAAAGTGTTTCACATGAATCAAACAACAACTTAAAACATAAAAATGTTCACATAAGAGAAACAAACGACTTTAAACAATCAGTTCCAAGTGTTCAGTGCCCAAATAGTCCTTAATCCTATTTTTATAATCCTCCATTGCCTCAGTGGGCTTCAGGTGCGAGTGATGGCGTAGTCAGGAAAGAAAAACGAGGAGGCAGGAGGCAGTTCATGCAAAAATGTACAAAGATTTTAAAAAGACGACCGCTCAGCCTCCTCATACAAGTTCTCCTAAAGACGCAGCTCTCTTGCAAACCATCACATTCTGTTTTTATTCACGTTTGAAACAGCTTTCACTTCGGGGTGGACAGTTTTGTTTGTTTTTTTTGTACCTGATTATCATTTAGAAGCTGACAGTCATCTGTATAACATGTAAGACTGAGTTCACACTATTACTGAGTATGTTGAGTGAGGTAAAGAGTTTACAGAGGACAAAGAAACAGGCTGTACTTTGTATTTTACGAGATTTATGCTGTCGACTACAACTGGATCATTTATCACAACCTTTAATAGTTTGATTATGCATTTATTTATTTATTTATTTATTTATTCATGAGATGTGGGGATTAATCTCAGTGGCGATTTTTATTAAGTTACTAACATCATATATGATAGTGTGACTGTTAGCTTAAGACATTTATAGACCTGTGGACTTTAGCTTCAATAGTGTTTAAGAGAAAGAAGAGGATTTGCACAGAAACGTTGTGGGATAAGAACAAACTCTTGCAATTTCACCGTTTTTTTTATTTCTTTTGTTTGAGTTTTCTGGCCGAGCAGCGACATCCGATCAGTTTCCTCCGACTGCTACACAAAACGCTCTGACAGTTGGACGTCCTGTTAGATGAAGAGCCTCAAAGTCTGCTGCCACTGCATGATTTATTTGTTTTGATGTGAAAGTTGTTTAACATAGTTATCATTCTGATGATCTATTTATTTATTAATTGTTATTTTCATGATAATTAAGGACCGAGAGCGTAAACAATTTGTTTCAGAGTGCACAGTTTTTGTAAAAAAAAATATGTAAAATGAATGGAGCTCGTCACTCTTTGTACAGTGATCTTCCAGAAACATATTTGTTGGAACATTTTCCATGTTTTTGTTTTTTCCTCTGGACTTATTCTAACTAAGGCTTCAGCGTGTGTTCAACAACCTTTTTGCCGGGAACCGTTCCTCCAGATTTAAGCCACTGCTGATCGAGATTGAACAATCATGGCCACGGCCCGTTATCTGACCTCGTTAAGGTAGCCTACACTGCAATATTTATAGACTCAGCTGCTAACTCTTGTGTGCTAACGTTAAAGTACCTCACTATTCTGTCACCACTTTAGGTCGAAATTATCTGTTTAAAACACGTTGAAGTCTGCAAAAAGTGGCTGAGGTTCTCCAACAAAACGCCTTGTTGAACGCACCCCTGCTTTAGTGATTAAACTGAGCATGCTTTTATCGTCTTGGATTTCTCCGCCAGTTGAATTGTTTCTTGGTTTTACTGAATGCTATTTTAACTGAAAGACTATTAAAACTATTTGATCTAAAAATGAGGTGTTATCAGTTGATATTCCTGGTCCGACTGCTGTGTTATCTTTTTAAGATGCACGGATGAGGCGTAGGAGAGCACAGAGATAATTACTGTTGTCAGTCACATCGACTGCGTTCGTGTCCGTGCACAAAACTTCGCAGTGATTTTGTGTGTGCTTAAGATAATGTGGGCTTTCACAGGGAGGCAGCGTGCTGTCACGGGGGAGGAAAATGGAGGAGGGTTTTTATAAGCTGGGAGATGGTCCGTCAGTCTCTGCCTGTCGATGTCACTGACAGCATGGACACTTAATCAATAGTTATACGTTCAGTATATGTTGTTTTTTTTAGCCTGTTGTGGGCGGCTCATTTGTTTCTCAAATCAGCCGCTGTTGCTTTTGCAAGGTTATTTGCATTTTTTTCTCACTATTTGTGTTACTTTCTTCATAGTAATAGTAATATTATTGTCCTTTTTAACCTTTTCAACCCTCAAAGACTGATATTTAGTTATTGATCTGAAATGTTTAATAACTTTTGAACCACAAATTCTATCCATAAGCTTTAAAAACTAATGTAAAGTAGAGTTTCTAAGCTTTTCAGTGTCACACGTGTCTTGTTTGGGCGTTCAGGGCCTCCGTAGTAAACATGATTACACCATCACGATCTGCAGCATTGATTTGTCAAGTCAACACACAAGTTTCTTCCTCTGGGCCAACGGGCAACGGACCTTCAATGAATCATATATTTCTCTCTAATATATTTTTGGTCGGTAATATTGGATCACAAAAAGAAACAAAGAACACCTGAGATGTTATAATAATTGGCTAAAGTACATATTTTAAATTAAAAAAGTATTACATCTCCTGAGTTCACAGTAAAAAGAAAAAACACCAAATTTTGACTGCCATTTTTTTTAATTCTGGTAAATTTATCCACTCTCAGGCAAAGCAAATGTAAAATCAGGATGTTAAATGAGCCAGACTGAAACTTAAGTTTCTACTGAATCAAATGATGTATGCTGACTCCTGGCAGAGGGTGGGGAAAACTAAATAAATACAGGCCAGTCAGGCGTCACAAAAATGGCTTGCAAAAACAAATAAACTTCAAATAATCCTTGGACTGAATGAAATTGGGGTCTGTTGTCAGATTAGTGTCAGTTTAACGGGTCCTTGATGTGTCAAACTTTGAGAACCACTTCAACAACCACCCAACACTCTGGACTTCAGCAGGTGATGTACACATACTGATTATCAGGGAGAGTCCTGTTTTTCATCATCCTCTCCCGGTTTCCTCCAAAGGGTCGCAATTCTCCTGTATCCTCCTGAGTTATGATTCATTTTTCACACCTTTTTCTCCACAACAGCAACAATCTCTGGCACCGTACAGCGTGGTGGTAGTTTGCTGTGAAGTTGCACCTCGTTCTTCTCGGTGAGCGAGAGATCGAGAAGAAAAGAAGATACTCATATTTCAAAACATTTAAAGATTTAAAGATTTAAATGCCATTTTTATTGCCAAAGAGTCACACAAATTCACACTAATAGAGCAAATTATTCTCCTTTCTTCTTTCCTAAGAATTTTAAATAAAATTAAAGGTATTTAACAGAAAAATGCTGTTGCAGTGTACTTCAGGAAGATACCAGAATGAGGGAAACAAGGTCTCTGAAACTCAATTTCTTTAGACTGGGCTTTGGGTTAGATATCGTCCTTATCTCAAGGAGCTCTCGAGGTTGGCAAGAACAGGTGCTGCTCGCTGTGGAGAGGTGGTGAATGAAAACAGTTGAGCTGTGAGCCAGAAAACCAAAATAATGAGCTGAAAATTGCTGAAACGCTCCATAGTGCAGAGAGAAAGAAACTGCAGAGTACGATGATAATTCTCTGTTGGCTTCTCTCTGCGAGTGACACCTCTGACAGGCGCACACTGCAGTCGTGGTAGCTGCTGCTGCGAGGTGTTAACATGTTGGACATGTGTGTGATGTGTTTCAGACTGTTGTTGGGCTCTGCTGCCTCCAAGTGGCCAGATGAGTGAATCACCTTGTAAACATGAAGCACTGGAAAATAAAGAATAAACACAAAGCCTCGCTTATAGGTTTCAGTTTGAAGAGGGAAAAGCTGGAAATCTAAGGAGGAAGGAGAAAAGTTTTGTAACTTTATAAAGAAGGAATAGTTTCTGTTAGCACGTGTTCACTGTGATCATTAAATGAATCAGAAATACTTTATTGATTCCTGAGCGGGACAGCCGGTGACGTTACAGCTGCTTCCTCTAGAATAGAAATGTCACAGAAATTATAAGAAAATTTTTTTTTTAAATAATGATAAGAAACAAAAGTGTGTAAAAATTAAAACTTAGAAAATTAAAATAGACAATAAAAATGTAAAATTATGTTAAAGCTACAATATATGACACCTAGTGGTGTAAAGTTTTTTTGTGATGTACGGTAGCACTGAGGGTTAAAACACAGCAGCATTTCAGAAAACACAATAATGTTTCACACGACACAACATTTCAGGAAAAATCAAAACATTTTACAAAACACAACAACATTTGAAGTTTTGTTGTGGTTTATGAAATGTTGTTGTGTTTTGTGAAATGTTGTGTTTATTAAATTAAATGTTGTTGTGTTTCTTGAATTGTCTTTGTGTTTTCCAAAATCTTGTGTCTTGTGAAATCTTGTGTGTTAAAGTTTGTTGTGTTTTGACCCTTGGGGCCACCATACACACATACATATGACAGCAATCAACATTTCAGAAAGTACGACATTTACCATTTTGTGAAGTTTTGTTGTGGTTTATAAAATGTTGTTTAGTTTTGTGAAATGTTTTGTTAATTAAATGTTGTTGTGTTTCTTGAATTGTCTCGGCGTCTTCCAAAATGTTGTGTTTTGTTAAATTTTGCTGTGTTTTGACCCTTGGGGCCACCATACACACATACATATAACAGTAATCAACATTTCAGAAAATACAACATTTCACACTTTGTGAAGTTTTGTTAAATGTTGTTGTTGTGTTTCTTGAATTGTCTTTGTGTTTTCCAAAGTATTGTGTCTTGTGAAATCTTGTGTGTTAAAGTTTGTTGTGTTTTGACTCTTTGGGCCACCATACAAACATACATTCAACTCTAATCAATGAAATTATGTTTAAGAAGGAGATGCTGCTGTTTTAAAATGAAGTTTATAGCATCATAAAGAAAAGTACTTCCACAGTCCTGCAGGCTTAGCGATGATGCTGCTGCCTGCAGCCTCTCTTCTCTCCGCCAGATGGCAGCACCGCGCCGTAAATGACCTTCCTCTCTCTCCGTAGAAGAAGAGCTGCAGCCCCCTCAGCATCAGCACCAGCAGAGACGTCTCCCTCCTCGCCTCCTCTCGCCTCCTCTCTCCTCTGCTCTCCTCTCCTCTCCGTCCACTGCGGAACATCGGGCCCGTTCTCCTCCCATCGCTCCGCCAGCGGCAGACCCAGCTCGCCATGGACAACTCCGGCAAAGAGAAGGAGGCCATGCAGCTGATGGCTGAGGCAGACAAGAAGGTCAAAGCGTCCGGATCCTTCCTCGGAGGGATGTTCGGGTAAAGGATGTCTCTGTTTACCTCCATGTCATTTTGGTGTGTGTGTGTGTGTGTGTGTGTGTGTGCGGGGAGGAGGGGGGGGATTCCTGCACGCAGGGCCCCGCACAGCCTGTCGACCACCGTAAAATCATGAAAATACTCTTATAATAATCTTATTATAAGCCTGATGCGTCCCCGTGGTGCTGAACAATGAGCTCAGAGGCCTCATCAAGCCATTTATCTTCAGTATTTAAAGCCTGTTTCCTTTAATGTTCCTCTGTCGGAGCTGCAGCTCTCACGGTCACATTGTGTCCTAATGTCTCATCACAGCATCTTTATGTCGGATCACACACACACACACAAAAAAAAAAATCTGAGCTGTCATCGCAGATGCTGTGGCCTGCGTGTCGTGGCCTGTCACGCAAGAGGAATGTTAATGTGCTGCGGGAGAGAGAGGAGGGGAGGGGAGGGGGAAGAGCGGGGTGGTACAGAGCGTGAGGCCGAGGAGAGGTGCAGGGAGGCGGGGACGCTGTGCGGGGAACCAGTCGGTGGTGATGTGGTGATGCGGGGGCTGGTTGTTGTTTTTTTTTTCTTTCGTGTGTGTGTGTGTGTGTGTGTGTGTGTGTGTGTGTGTGTGTGGGAGGGGCGGATGATTACAAGTAAAATGGAAACACTGGAATATAAGATAGATAGATAGATAGATAGATAGATAGATAGATAGATCATTCAGCTGATTGATCATTTCACTGACTGCCTGAGGCTATTGATGGATGACTGCTCATCCTGGGAGATGCATTAGGCTGATGAGGGAGCTCCAGCATCTGCAGACCTACAGTCATTATGTTGAGTGATATTTTACACACCTGTGTTTTGAATGTTGCATGCAGTGCATATGGCAGAAACCAAAGATTATTTTCATTATTGATCGATCTGCCAGTTATTAATGTTTTAGTCCATAAAATGTGAATGAATCATGAAAAATGCTGATCGCAGCCTCCCAGAGCCCCAAAGTGTCGTCTTCGATTTGCTTCTTCCGTCCAACAAACAGTCCAAAACCAGGGACTTTTATTTCAATTTCATTTAGTAGCAGTGACGATGCAGTTCCAGTACAGAAACCAAAGTGCTGCACAGAGTTTACCTCTACTGCTCCTAAGTTATTTATCTTAGGCTACTGGACTTTAAAGAAGCGTCTTGGATGGGAGGTGAAACATCTTCAAGAAACTAAAACAAGTCCAGTTGCCTACGATTCACCACTCAGAGTAACCACGACCTGGATGACTGAGAATCTTCACCAACACATTGCTTTTTCAACTCGTGCCCCTCGTTGGCCTTTTACATGTGTAATTAAAACACAGGCTCCAGTTTTTAATCGTCAGGATCATAAAACCACAGCGCGCAATAGACATACGGTGCTACATCAACACGCTGTGGCCGTACCGGCAGTAAAATGCTTATAAACCAGCCACAACCCACATAAAATCATAAACAAATATATATTCATATTTCCAGGGAATGCCAAATACTCGGATAATAATCAAAAAATGTCCCCGATGAAATAAAACGGGAAAACTGAAGGCATAAATCACAAGTGATCAATACACACATATCTGACTTCAGTGTACAATTAGATGAAGATGTGTTCTGTTGGTTTGCACTTAACCTTTGTTGTAAAAGATTTTATAACACGTTTTACATCTTCCTGATATAAAATCAATGTTATTGATGAATAACATGATAATAAATGCTGCAGTCAGGCCCGAGAACTGAAATGGGTCACATCTGTTCTCCCCTCATGGTACCAGCAGCATGTTTTTTTAATGAGCCTCAGCCCCGAGTTAAGAGATGGAGTAAACTCAGCCGGGGTCATTTCAGCAGCACTTCTCTGTCGATTTCAATTCTGATGATGTTTTAAGAGATTTTTTCATTTCATTTGCAGGAATCATAATATTTTACTTCACACGTGATACTGTCGCTGCGATGCCTGCTGCAGAAACACACATGTAGGAATCATGTGACGTTAATTTTTAAAAGATATGTTATAAGTTATTTGAAACTACAAAACAGAGGAAATAAACGTCATTTAACCACATCTCTAAATGCACAAAGAGCTAGTCATTCACTCTGTGGCTACAACAATGGCTGCAAAAAACTTTTAACGGATAAAATTCTATCAAAGAAAATAAAAAAATGCACATCTCTGTTGTGCAGTTGCACGCAACAAATCCCAGTTTGTAACCTCGCTCGGTCTACAGTTTCTCCTTCACCAAACACACACAGAGCTCCGTCACATGGAGAGTGATGTAAACACTGTGTGAACTAGTTCATGCTGCAGTCACATGGCCACAGATATAGGCTAGATAAGAATCAAACATGGTTCAAGTATAAAACTGAGGCGCATGTGAGCTTTACTAAATCAGATTTGTGTCTCACAGGAGGCAAAATATTAGATTTTAGAGGGTTTCACCTGCAGGGTGAACGTATCCTCAGCTGCCCTCCGCCGTGACGTCCTTCAGCTGGACTGCACCGCATGCTAGGTTAAAATATGCAGAGTGACAGTTTGCAAAATGAAGATGAATGCTCAGTGAAATTAAGCTTTTTTTTTTTTATCTTAGAAATGCATCACAACGTCATGGGCTCAGAAAAAAGGAAAGGAAGTGATTCATTTTGTTTGTCTTTGCCTTTTTCCTGTGTGTTACAGAGGAAACCATAAGGTGGAGGATGCCTGTGAAATGTACGCCAGAGCAGCCAACATGTTTAAGATGGCAAAGAACTGGAGTGGTATGTGACACACACTCATCATAAAGACAAAAAACATACACACCTAAATCAGAGCACAAATAAACAAACTCCCACACAAACACCAACACAGACACACACAGTTAATTGAATGTTTTAACGGGAGGTAAATGATTCACCAGCCTGTGCAGCAGTGAGAGCTTTTTGAACGTACACAAGCACAGGACTCAGATACGAAAAATTCAGGACAGAATGGACAAACAAGTGAGGCAAACATGGCTGCAGATCCCAGCGTGTGCTCTCCGGGATCCAATAATAGCTGCTGCTGAGCAGAACTTAGCTGTTCAGATGTGTTTGATGGTTCTGCCGGCTGATGTGTGTCGACAGCCTGAATCATGAACACAGTCACGTAGTTTGGCGAGAGTGCACATTTAAAAAAATTGCCTTCTCGTATTTTAGTGCATTCATTTAAACTGTGACTCTGCGTGTGTGTGTGTGTGTGTGTGTAGCCGCGGGGAATGCGTTCTGTCAGGCAGCTCGGCTCCACATGCAGCTGCAGAACAAACTGGACTCCGCCACCAGCTTCGTCGACGCCGGCAACGCCTACAAGAAGGCCGACCCACAGGGTGAGCGCCGCGTGTGTGTCTAACAAACACACACAGGAAAACATACAAACACACACACACATAGTTGATTTAGTATTCCAGTATGTGTGCAGCTCGGCTCTGTCGCAGTTCCTCCAACAAACTAACATTTCATTTTTTAACAGTTTGTCTTTCATTTAAATCATCAACTTTAATCAGTATCAGTCGTTCCTGTTAAGATAAATTCACTTAAATCACCTTCAGCTGTCTGCTGAGTTCACTGTCATGTTTCCTAATCCATAATTTTGCCCAAATTTGCCTTCTATCCTCCATTGCTTCGTCTTTTTTTACACAAATTGCAGCATAAATGAACAAAGTTTATAGTTTATTGATGAATTATGGTCCACTTTTTATTCATTCTGCTGTCCTTCCTCTGTATTTACAGAGTTGTACAGTTATTAAGACTAAAAACATGTTCGTATGTTGGCAGAAATCAGTCTTCATGTGTTCTGTGTCGGGTCTTTGCAAGTTTCATTGGTCCTCAGGTTTGCTCCTGATATTAGTTCTGCTTAAAGGAGACGTATTATGCTCATATTCAGGTTCGTAATTGTATTTTTGGTTAGTACTAGAATAGGTTTACGTGCTTCAATGCTCAAAAAACATGTCAGTATTCCTGTTCCTCCTCCTGAATACTCAGTCTGCTCTGATTGGTCAGCTGACGCACACCCGAGCCAGCAATGCTCAACAGCAGCTGTGCCAAATAAATCGTTACGTGCCAAACTAGCCGCTATGCAGCAAATTACGCAAATGTGTGACTTGGCGACGTAGTGTCACAAAGTCACTGAATTTAAGGCGGGACCGCTGACGAGGCGTTTCAGGAGCAGTGTTTTCTGCGGGAGAGAGGAGCTTCAGCAGCTGTATTGCTACTTTTAATCAGATAAAAGAGTACTTCTTCCATCGCTGGTGTTTAGCTGCCTCTTTTTCTTCATAATTGTGGCACTTGGCAGACCGCACATGATGAAAAGGGAAAAGCCTCTGTATAACTTCCCTCCACAGCCAGAGTTTGGACCCTCAGGTAGTATTGTTGCAAGATTAAAATGGGTCCCTGGTTCATTCGAGGAAATTGATATCTGGGTTATGCTGCAACAGCTCTCCTGCCTCCCTGTGATGAGCTTAATAAAATACTGTGGGTTAGCAGGTTAGCAGTCACAGGGGGGAGGAAGCTGGGAGAGTTTTAATTTGACTGAACAGACTCAGACGGCTGCAGCAGACACTTTCTTTCTCGTGTTCATAACATCCCTGCTTACGTTCTTCTCTGTCTGCCTCCAGAGGCCATCAACTGTTTAAATCAGGCCATCGACATCTACACTGACATGGTAAGCTCTGCCTCCACCATTCATCTGCTCTGTGACGACCATCCTTATCTCTGAGTAACACCCTGTATGTGTGTGTGTGTGTGTGTGTGTGTGTGTGTGTTACAGGGTCGGTTTACCATCGCAGCCAAACATCACATCACTATAGCTGAGATTTATGAGGCTGAGCTGGTTGATATTGAGAAGGTGCGTGAGGGGGGAGAAGAGTATTCATTGTAATTTAATCAAACTTTTTTGTTGTTAATTTCCATTTAAATAATGATTTTATGTGCTGACAAACATGTTTTGTTTTCAGGCCATCGCCCACTATGAGCAGGCAGCAGACTACTACAAGGGAGAAGAATCCAACAGGTACGTGTGCTGTTTAATACTGCAGTAAAGAAGTAACCACAAGTTATACTTGAATAAAAGTAAAGATATTGTGTTCAAATATAACTTTGCTAGAAGTGAGAGTCATCCATGTGCATAGTACTTGAGTAAAAGTGTTAAAGTATCCGATATTAGATGCACTTAAGTTGTCAATTTTCTGGCAATGAATTTATTTACGTGTAAAAAAGTACAAGTAAAAGCAAATTCTACGTTTATTTACATATATATTATTTATCATTTATTCATTTATATTTATCAGATCAGATATTCAGTGTTTTTTATCTGATTGTTGATACAATAAATACATAAAAAATGCAATTTTTGCTCTGCGATCTGCAAAGTAGCTGGTTTCTAAAATTAACAAATACATGTTGTGAATTAAAAGTTTGAGTTTTGCCTCCAAAATGTGTTGAAGTTGAAGCATCGAGTATCAGAAAATGGAAATACCAGTACGCAAGTGAAGTACAAATATCTGAAAATTGTACTTAAGTGCAGCACTTAAGTAAATGTACTTAGTTACATGCCAAATACACAACGTCATCAGAACATTACTCTGCAACTATCTGGATAATCTTCCAGTTGTTTGAGTCAAGTTTTAAGTGATTATGTCAAACATTTTCTGCTTTTCTTTTTCTTTTATTACATTTTTAATATCATTTTAATATCTTTCGGTGTTATGTGCTTTTTCATGACATTTTCTAAACTAAAAATGAATCAAGGAATCAAGAAAAAAATTGAAAATTGATCAATAGTGACAACATAATCCTTAGTTGCAGCCCTGTGCCTGTACAATATATCATCATGCATGTACATACATATATACTGTGTATTTTCTCTATGTAGCTAACTTGTGCTCAGCTGTTTTGCACCATAATTAGATGCTGACAGTGCACTAAAATGAGACAAAGTGATCACTCCCACTCCTATAGATTTATATGAGAGCGCAGTCTGGTGGCCTTTACAGTCGAGTCGTACATCATCTACATCAGACTTGTGTATGAAAGCTCAGTCTGGTAAATGTTCCTCTTATTACATTCAGGCAGTGAGCATGATGGTGGAGACAATAATAATACACTTATACTCGTGTTTGTGTGTGTGTGTGTGTGTGTGTGTGTGTGTGTGTGTGTGTGTGTGTGTGTGTGTGTGTGTGTGTGTGTGTGTGTGTTTGTGGTTCAGCTCAGCCAACAAATGTCTCCTGAAGGTCGGACACTACAGCGCTCAGCTGGAGCAGTACCAGAAAGCTATTGAAATCTACGAACAGGTAATGGACGAGTAACACCTGTACATGGTAATGAAAATGAAGACAATGTCCCTTTAATAAACAAAGGATTAACACGATTAAAACATCCTATCTGATCACGTGCCGCCCTAAAACTCAGTAACTGTGTGTGTTTATCTGCACTTGTGTGTGTTTCAGGTTGCTATGAGCACCATGGACAATCCTCTGTTGAAGTACAACGCCAAAGAGTATTTCTTCAAGGCTTCACTGTGTCACTTCATAGTGGACGAACTGAACGCCAAGGTAACACACACACACACACACACACACACACACACTGCTGAACGTGTACACAGACTGTCAGACAGCCAGTTACACACACGGATACCGATGCATGCGCTGTATTTTAGAGAGAGATATTACATTCTTGTGATGCTTCAGAGAGCTGACTTGACTGACATGATTCCCCAAATAAATTATCATAATGAAATCAATGGTATTACATTACTTTTATTCACTATACGATAGTTCATATACGTAGTTCGTAGGGTGTTTTATTGAAGATTGAGAATTTTAGACCCGGTCCTCAAAAAACAGAAGCGTGTAAGCTTATTTCTAAATTCAGTACTTCTGAATTTATGAATAAAGCATGTGGAAAAAAGTCACATCATTGACCTGTAATGTGATGCTTAGTAATAGCTTTAAATACCTTAAAGTCTTGTGTGGTGACCTTGTCTGTAGATGTAACATGAATTAATTTATGTGTGTGTGTGTGTCAGTTGGCCATAGAGAAGTACGAGGAGATGTTTCCAGCCTTCTCAGACTCCAGAGAGCTCAAACTGTTAAAGGTAATCTCTTTTTTTCTTCAAACTAAACAAGCTAACACTTCAATATATCGAAAAAAGGTGTTTCGTAAAGACATTTTTATTATATGACCTTCTGAGTGTGCATACATATTGTGTTTGCTGCTGTTATCTGTGTGAATTTTCAGTCACATTAAAAATAATGTTGCTTATTCGTGATTCTTTACTGGATTCACATTAGCTTCCACAAAGTGGTTGCTAGTCTTGCTCATCTCCATATCAACATAACAACCACATAAAAAGTAAAAAAAATACAAATTAAGATAGCGCAGCATCAATATGATGACTTTGATTTCACAAAAAGCAAGAAATGTCTTATTCATTTTTGTTAGTTGATGTGGAATGAAGTTCTTTCTTTTTTTTTCTACCCCACTAAATGTATCTGATAACTTAAGTTACTTGTTCCTTTGTGAATTTAAAGCAATAATGCAAAATATAATCAACAACAACATGATAATGCATTATTTTAGATCCCCTGGGGGTAAATTCACCAGCTGCCTCTTTTTTTACTTTATGACACTTCCACACATGGTGACAGGAGCAGCTTCTGTATCACCTCACCTCACAGTGGGAGTCAGGACCCTGAGGTGGTATTGATTAAGATTAAAAATAGGTCCTTAAGTCACATGTTTCGTTGCCACAGAAACTCCTAGATGCCCACGAGGAGCAGAACAGCGAGGCGTTCACAGAGGCCGTCAAGGATTTCGACTCGGTGTCTCGTCTGGACCAGTGGTTGACCACGATGCTGCTGCGCATCAAAAAGACCATCCAGGGAGACGCTGGGGACCTGAAATAGAGAAAAAAGTAGAGAAGGGGGAGACAAGGGAGGGAGACAAGGGGAGAGGGAATAAAACAAAAGAGAGATGAAAGATAAGATAAGAAAGTGGGGGTAAAAGAGAGGGAGGGCGGGACTGAGGGAGTTTACAGTTGTACATATCAATCTGCATGTGACCCCCCAACTAGCTAAGCATCACCTTTAAACGACCCCGTGTCCCTGTTCCTGCAGTATTGCTCTCGTAACACTGGACTGACTTGTACTTAAAGAGAAAGAATGGAAATAAAAAGTGTGTGTGTGTGAGAGAGAGAGAGTGTGTGTGTGTGTGTGTGAGAGAGTGTGTGTGTGTGTGTCCACTGCAGTAAAGTAAATCATAATTTGACGGGAAAGTGTGCAGCTCATATCAGATTTAAGGATATATGTTAATGAAAAGGGATACTAATGTTATTT
This sequence comes from Pagrus pagrus, assembly GCF_965226575.1. Classification (NCBI taxonomy): domain Eukaryota; kingdom Metazoa; phylum Chordata; class Actinopteri; order Spariformes; family Sparidae; genus Pagrus; species Pagrus pagrus. The sequence goes on along the minus strand of NC_140199.1, from coordinate 3,971,820 downwards.
ATGAGATTATGAATATTTATTGTCAATACTGAGAATATTATTTATTGTTTATTATGGTGCTCAGTGTTACGACTTGTCTTAATATTTTAGGTATTAGCCTCTCTCCTCTCCTCTTTTATTCTCCTTCACTTCCTCTCCTCATCTGTCCGCCCTCGTCTCCCTCTCCCCCCTCGTCCTCCCCTCACCCCTCCGAGTCAGTAATATCGCCCTTTGTGATTGGTTGGTTCTTTGTTGGTCGGTGCAGTCAGCCGCCAGCGCTCACTCCCGTCTCTGCCTCGTTTGTGCATGTCTGTTGTCATGTTGATGTAAGTGTTCTCCGTGTCGTGCTAACGTGTGAACAACATACATGTAGCCTGGTATCATTTGTGTGAAATCAGTAAATATGTACCTCAGATACCGAGTTGAAATAAAAACATCATCGCTCCAGATATCTGACTGCTTCCTGGTGTATTATTAATGCATTTAGTACTTTGTTTAATGCAACAACTAGCAGGCTGTGATGATGTTGATAGAGAGTTGTGGGATACTAAAAGCTGGGATGATAGGGACTGATCGATTAATTGCCGATCTTGTTACAAATTACAAATACTTGCTTATCAAAATACAAAATACTGGTATGAGAAATTTATTTTTCATTAAAAAACAAGCATTTATAACTTAAAAAAGATGTAAAGATATTGTATACAAGCTGATATTTATACATTTTAGTCACTTAGTAGCCTCAGTATGTGTTGGATTTTGTTTCCAGTTGTTGAATAGCGACAAAAAGTAATTATTTGTGTTATTTAGTTTATTATTTCAGTAACTTGGTGTTTAATTCAGCTGTTCCTGATGTAGCCTGCTCTGATTTGTATCAGACATCGATTATGTCAGATTTAAAAGTTTTCTAATAGAAAAAATGTATGAAGTATTTAAGAATTTGCTTAAAATGTTCATTCCTTCCAGAAACTCTGATCACTAACATGTGATTGCTTTTGTATGGAGTGCATGTGAGTGCAATTCCCCATCTAGGGTCTAAATATTCAACGTAAACTGCCTTTTTTAGACTGCGTAGTTCTCAGAAAATGAATTGGCAAGTGCAGGTATGTCTTACAACCACAAGATGGGGCTATTGCATATAATAAACAAGGTTGAATAACAGTACTAGAGATGCACTGATGCTCATTATTGAAAATTACAGTAGGCTAATAAACAATATTTACCAAGAATTGAACTGCTGACATGCTACTGGAGGTTGTAACTGGTCATTGTGACACTTAAATAACTGAGTAATACATAATATGCCAGGTTGTAAAGGTTTGTCTCATAACCAGTAGTGTATGTCTTTATTAAACTATTAACTATTTATGTTATTTCTTTCAATTATGTTATTATTGTGCAATCACTCTAACAACTGATTTATTTTTTTTTGAATCGACCTTTTTACTTATAATTCACCAAAACAATTAAAGCATTTAAAAAGCTTGAAAACAAAGCAGTGAGCAACATTTCGTGTTCGCAGGTGTTACGTCGAAATATGTTCCCCCCTTCAAATAGTGTCCCCGGAGCCGTTTCCTCTGTAGTTTGGTGTAGTTAATGGGTACGTGGGTTTAGGGTAAGGTCAGGTTTCGTTTAAACATCTAAAAAACCCGATTAATTTGATACGGGGATCAATATTGGTTCGAGTTTCGATCAAGGAGACACACCAATCGTCTGGGGAACAGATTTCCTCACAACACTTGTAGAATAATACCCACAATACATTGCGGCGGACCTGTTGTATTCTGCGACACCAGTTTCCGGTTTGGTGCACGTTCGTGCCTCCCTCGCATTTCTCTGTGTGTTGGATTTTGTTTGAGTGTAAATATCTTCAGGACTGGTTGAGAATCAGTCATAACACTTTAACTGAAGGAGGAGACAACAACGAGCCGCAAAGATGCCGCGAATTATGATAAAAGGAGGCGTCTGGCGCAACACCGAGGTACGTGTTTACATGGCTAGCTGCGTTAGCATGTTGCTAACCACTATTAGTAGACCAGCGAGTCCGAGTTAGCATGAAGCTAGCTGCTCACTTAACGGGAATTAGCCCGCTTAGCAAGTTTGGTTTATTTATCCCGCTGCCAGCAATGTCGAAAGAGTTTAGTTACTGATTGTGTGAAGTCGTGTAAACAATAACATAGCCTGTTAGTAAATGCGGCTACGTTATTAGCAAGCATTTCTGCACAGACTTTGCAAATGTTAGCAAGTGAGCTAACGATAAGTTAGACTAGTTAAGACTGACAGCAGTGGGATTGTCTTGTGGTTGCAGTGAAACACATCTGCTGTTGATCATTAGTGTTTATGGACATTACGTCTGATTGAACGATGTGATTGGATCAAAGCTGCGGTGATGTAATATTAACGCGTCTGTTCTGTGTTTCTGTCTGTGTCGTTTTCTAATCTGCTAAATTATCCAGGATGAGATCCTCAAGGCAGCGGTGATGAAATATGGGAAAAACCAGTGGTCTCGTATCGCCTCCCTGCTTCACCGAAAGTCTGCCAAACAGTGTAAAGCCAGATGGTGAGTCTTGAAGTTGTCCGTAATAACAGTCCTGTACTTGGGGACATCTTCATTAAAGTCCCATGGATGGAAATGTTGGAACTTTTTGTGTGTGTAGCTGGCTGTGTTTGTTGTGTATCTTCTCTCTGTGCCTATTTTCTTCCGCTGAACTGTGGTCTGTTGTGTGTGTCTGCAGGTACGAGTGGTTGGACCCCAGCATCAAGAAAACAGAATGGTCCAGAGAAGAGGAGGAGAAGCTGCTTCATCTGGCCAAGCTGATGCCCACTCAGTGGAGGACCATTGCTCCTATCATAGGACGCACTGCTGCCCAGTGTCTGGAGCACTACGAATACCTGCTGTACGCTTTTACATGATTTAAATCACATTTATACACTACACATGCTCTATTATTATTATTAAGTTATTAAAAGTTTAGAACAGACCTTTCCAGACCTTTGACCTTAATTTTTAATACAGTGTCTGGAGGACTTCAATTGAGGGTTTTATTCTTGTTGTTCACAATTAATGTGTAATTAATTTGTATCTGTGTTTGTGTGTATTTAGAGACAAGGCAGCGCAAAGAGACAATGAGGAAGAAGTGGGAGACGACCCCAGGAAGTTAAAACCAGGAGAGATCGACCCTAATCCTGAAACTAAGCCAGCCAGACCCGACCCTGTGGACATGGACGAAGGTACATCAACACACTTAGGACAATGATGCACTGACCAATTTTTTCCAGAAACTTTTATTTGAACAAATCCAAGTTTCATGTTTGTGGCTTTAGGATTTTAACTGAAAATCATCAGTGTCAATGTGTCCTCACAAAATAAATTAATTCTGTCTGTCTGTCTCACTATCTGTAGATGAGTTGGAGATGCTGTCAGAGGCCAGGGCTCGACTGGCCAACACCCAGGGCAAGAAAGCCAAGAGGAAGGCCAGAGAGAAACAGCTGGAGGAAGCCAGGTTAGATAAACAATCATAAACAATATGGTAGTTTTTCATGCTGATGTTCTTAGTTGTAACTTCTTGGGATGATCACAAGTCCAAAGAGTAAACATAATCGAGTATTCTTCCCTTTGTGCTGCAGACGGTTGGCGGCTCTGCAGAAGCGTAGAGAGCTGAGAGCGGCTGGAATCGATGTTCAGAAGAAGAGGAAGAAGAAGAGAGGGGTCGACTACAACGCTGAAATTCCCTTCGAAAAGAAACCTGCATCGGTAAACACCGTCGCCGGTTTTAATCTATTTAAACAGGATGCACACTGACAACATTTGGCCTCAGTGTCATTTATTAATTGTTACATTTTGTTTACTTTAAGGGTTTCTACGACACCAGCATGGAGCAGTACGTCCCTCTGGAGCCAAACTTCAAACGACTCAGACAGCAGCACTTGGACGGAGAACTACGCAGGTCAGTGACATTAAACACTGTTTTATACACACACACACACACACACACACACACAGATGGCTTCTGCTGATACAGTACAGTAAATGCACAAGAAAGACATTACAGTTAAACACAACCAATGGACTGATTTTCTTTATTCTTTTTTGTTTGTTTGCATGTAGTGAGCAAGAGGAGAGGGAGAGGAAGAAAGACAAACAGAAGATCAAGAAGAAGAAAGAGAGCGACCTCCCTTCTGCCATCCTGCAGACCAGCGGAGTGGCTGAGTTCACCAAGAAACGTTCCAAACTGGTTTTACCTGCACCACAGGTAACCACGACACACCAACACCTGTACCATTTTTAATTAATCCTCTTTTACCAGATCATGTATTTATTAATATTTGATTTAACGTCCGTCATAGATCAGTGATGCTGAACTGGAGGAAGTCGTCAAACTGGGCGTCGCCAGCGAGGTCGCCCGTCAAGCCGCTGAGGAGAGCGAGAGTGGTAACTCGGCCTCCTCGGCCCTCCTGTCAGAGTACAGCGTCACCAACACCATGGCAACGGGGCTACGGACCCCACGCACCCCAGCTGTTCAGGACAGGATACTGCAGGTAACAGTCACACTGAACGTGTCAGTACTGTAAACACACACAGTGATTATACTTTATATAGAAAACACAGAAGTCTTTAGATTCTCAGTTTAAAGTTTGTCTACACAGGTAAACAGCACTTATTTAAAAAAAAATTTTATTCACTACATAATTTCATTGTATTTTATCAGTGATGGTTGGTGTGATTTTGCTTTCTCATTGATCAATAACACCTTTTATCACCAGCTAGATAAATATATGCACAGCTCGTACAGGCTTATTACAGACTCACAGTATCTGTATATAACTTGTCCACCATGCAAAACACAAAATTTACAGCATACATCAATTTCAGAGTTTCTTTTTTCAAGGTTGTGTTTTTGTGTTGTTTTTCAGGAATATTTTTCCTGAAAACAAAAACACTCTGCATTCAAATCTTTGGATAGTAAGAAACTTTCTGTGTTAAATATTTACTATCTGTGTCTGTCTGTATTTCCAGGAAGCCCAGAACCTGATGGCTTTGACCAACATCGACACTCCTCTGAAGGGAGGCCTCAACACTCCGCTGCACGAGAGCGACTTCAGCGGAGTGACTCCTCAGCGGCAGCAGATACAAACACCCAACACTGTTCTCAGCACACCGTTCAGGTAACAATGCTGTCACATGTATACTCATCCAACACTGTGGATTTGTGAGACAAATCAGCTGTTAATGTTAACATTCATGTCATCTGGAACAGAACACCTGGAGGGAGTCAGAGCCAGGATGGTATGACTCCTCAGGCTGGAGGAGGGCTGACTCCACGCGGGGCCGTGACCCCGGGTTTGACTCCCGGCCGCACGCCGCTGAGAGACAAACTGAATATTAACAGCGAGGAGCAGCTGGCTGACCCTGCGTTCGCTAAACACATGGTGAATATACAGCTCCTGTCTGAAAATATGGAATGTAAACATTAACATCACACAGTATGTTTTTATTTTGCAAATATTACTAACCGAGGCAGGTAAAATAAAATGACATCTAAATTGAGACTGATGAGGTTAACACTATATTAACTGCTGTCTCTCTCTCCTCACACACAGCAAAGAGAAAGCCTGCAGCAGCTGAGGCAGGGCCTGCTGTCGCTTCCTGTCCCCAAGAACGACTTTGAGATCGTTCTTCCCGAAAATGCTGAGAAAGAGCTCGAAGAAACGGAGACAGAGACGGGATTCACAGAGGACGCAGCAGAAGTGGAGGCACGCAAGCAGGTAAGACGGATAACAGGATTTTCTTGAGTGCATAACCTCATCTAAACTGCCCAACTGTATTGTAACATTGTGTTTGTATGTGTGTGTCAGGCTGTACGAGATGCAGAGAGAGAGAAGGAGCTGAAGCTGCGACACACTGCTGTTCAGAGGGATCTCCCTCGACCCACAGAGGTAACAAGAGTCTGATGAAGACGTTGATGCTAACACCACTGACCTTTTGACAAAAATACAACTGCACGGTGTCTATATATCAATGTTTTTAAATATTAAAAAATAAGTTTTGTATGTCTGTAGTGCTGTAATAAATACTATTTTGGGGCTCTGACGCTTCAGTGAGCATCTCCTCGCTAATATTCGAAGCGTTGAGGCGTCCTTGTTCTTTGCTTTTACTGCATTATGAGTCCAATGAGATGGAGGAAGACATCAGCTGCTGTCTATTCCATTCCAACTCTAGAGACTTAATCATCTTCAGTAAAGCTGTTGCACATGCGTAGGCAGATTCAAGCTCGAGCTATCACAACCCAGTGCCCGTGGGTCCTCATTTGTACACGTGCAGAAATTAAATACCGCTCTGTGCGCTCATATTACGTGAACTCACCTGGTTAAGTACACAGATTTTGAGACCAATTAGATACCACAGAGGAGCTTAATTTCTTTCTCTTTATCACTCTTTCGTATCTGTTTTGGAGTAGCTGCTTCTGCTTTAGAAAATGTATTTGCACGTCAATGGTAGAAGCTTCAAAGCATTCGGGTCAGCCCCAACAGTGACACCATTTTTACTCATAACTTTAAGGACACTCTTCAACGTCACATTTGTTTTATGATTGCTGTTGTGTTGGATCAATCCAGGAAGGTGATTAATATGAATGAGTTCTTTTATTTGTATAAGCATGATATTAACCGCTCGTTACCTCTGCAGGTAAACGAGTCCGTCCTCCGTCCCACCTCCATGGAGCCGCTGATGGACCTCCAGCTGGCCGAGGAGCTGATCAAACAGGAAATGATCACCATGCTGCACCACGACTGCCTGCACCACCCGTCGGCCAACGCAGCCAGTGCGCTGCAGCGCGGCAAAAGCAGAGGCCCTACCTCTACGTCAAACAACGCTTCACACATAGCTTACCTGGAATCACACTCTTACAAGCCAGTCAGCACAGAGGAGATGGAGCAGGTAACACACACATCGACAACGTTGCTGTTTTCACTTGACTAAAAATATGTTACATATGTAGATGTACTGTTTATAGGCAGTGGTTCTGATTAATGAGGTGGTGTGTTATTAAACAGGCAAAGGCAGTACTGGCAGCAGAAATGGAGGTGGTGAAGGGAGGAATGGGTCACGGTGATCTCAGCATGGAGGCCTACAGCCAGGTGTGGGAGGAGTGCTACGGACAGGTAATAAATTGTCGAAGAGAATTTAAAGAAAGACTTCGTTTAGTAACCATCTTCCTCACATGAAAGGTTTCTTCAACCACTGTTAATTCATCTGGTCTGCTCCTTCTCTCTGCAGGTTTTATATCTTCCTGCTCAGAACAGGTACACCAGAGCTAACCTGGCATCAAAGAAAGACCGTATTGAAAGCCTGGAGAAAAAACTAGATGTAAGAAACAACACAGACACACAGAAAACTAACAGAACCTGACCCGAAGTTACTAATTTTTCCACTTCAAAAGAGCTACATGTACACACTTTGACGTCTGTCTCCCTCCAGGTGAACCGTGGTCACATGACAGCAGAGGCCCGGAAAGCAGCTAAACTGGAGAAGAAGCTCAAAATCCTGCTGGGAGGGTTTCAGTCCAGAGCGCTGGGGCTCCTGAAGCAGCACGGTGAACTCTGGGAACAGGTACTGAACATCTGGCGGGAGTCTCACTGCAACATTAAAAACATCACTTCCTGTTTAATTCTTTCCTTTTAGTGTAATGGAGTGCAAAAACACATTTAATCAGATGGGATTTGTTGCAGTTTTTTCCCTCCACCACAAATATTACTGCTTGTTTCATTCGTAATTTTACAGAGATGATCAGTGAGGAATTAGATTTAAAACATCCGCCTGTAAAACATTACATTTTGACCTAGAATTGAGTGAACTTGATGAACTACCTACTTAGCAGTCAGTTTCCGTGCAGACCGGATTAAAGTGGTGTTTTTCTGGTAAATGAGTTTTTTATTAATTTATTTTTGTAACAATATTCTCATACTCATGGTGTCCACCAGGTGGAGCAGTCAGCTACAGAGCTGCAGACCTTCGATCAGCTGAAGAAACAAGAGGATATGGCCATCCCCAGGAGACAAGAGGTGAATACATTTCTGACACACGTATGATCATTTCTAACGTCCTCAGCATCAGTGATCACACTCACATATTGACCTAAACGCTCACAATAAGTCAATCTGTTTGTCAATTTTGATAATTTATTAATCAAACCCATTTATTGAGATAAACATATTAACTATAGGTTCCAGCCAGGGCTGTCACAATATCAGATTTTCACCACAGGACCATTGTGGCCAAACAAAATTATGATAACAATGTTATCGCAATATCTTTATGAAATAGGGGAACAAAATTCTCACAATCAAATCTGTGTTAAACTTTGTTTTCAGTTGTTTTGTCTCTTTTATTGGTAAATAAGTTACCCTCAAAATACAAGTACAGGAAGGTGGAGAGTCTCAATTACTAGTGAAAAGGAAACCAGATATACTCGTGAACAAAAGATGTTCAAGGCCGAACATCTTGGCTTGATTTCTCAGATGATATTATCATGTGTGTGATTAAAATGATATCAGAATTTCATTTTTTTTATCTCACAATTATTGTGAATATTGCAATATTGAGACACCCCGAGTTCCAGCTTCTCACATGTGAAAAATAGCTGCATTTGCTTTATTTTATATCACTTAAAATGTCATTACTTCAGGTCTGTTGGTCACACAGAACAAGCACTTTAAAGACTTCACCCTTGGGAAACTTTCCAGTTTGCTGACTTATTACAGACAAAACAGTTCATTAATAAAATGATTGTACATCATCTCTGTAGTATTTATTTTTAAATATCAGGGTTAAATATCTGGAAGAGCAAGAAACCATAATATCATTAAAACCAGATTACACTGTCTGACCTCAGCCAGTTAGCACCATCTCTGCTTCTCGGTGTTATCAGGAAGAGTTTTATGTTTGTGTTTGTGTTTTAGGCCCTGCGGGAGGACGTGGAGAGGCAGATGGAGAGAGAGAGAGAGCTTCAGCAGAGATACGGAGAGCTGCTGATGGAGAGAGAGGCGCTGATCAACAGTGCTCAGAAATACTGAGCAACACACAAATCACACATTCATGCTACATTCAAATCCTCCTCATGGAGACGTTGAAATCAAGCTAACAGCTGCTGCGAGGAACACAAACCAGTTTATCGCCCCTCCGATTCGTTGCATTGAATTTTTCTGTCATTTTTCATGTTCGCAGCAATTCCAGAGTCAAGCCCCGCCTCCGTGTGCTCATGTTGCTATGGTGTCACAAGCTGAGTTTTGAGCATGCTCAGTAGTCCCTTGTGTTTCTGTATTAGTGACCAATAAAGTTTCTTTTCAACAATGACAAAGTTTGTAGTGTGTGTTTGTTTGGACGAGGTGAAAACTGTCAGATAACCCAGAAGATTTTAATAAATCAGACAGAAACATTTAGTCAGAAATACAAACTCAAGCTTAGTGAAAAATCTTTATTACAACAATAGAACAAAAAAACGTATTTGTGCAGGTACTTGCATCTTCAACAGGTGAGGAAGGCCATCCCACTTCTCGAATAAGCGCTCTGAGAGAGAAAAGAGGTGGACTGATTTTAAAAATACAATTTTGTACTGGCCTGTTTTTTAGAGGGATCTTAGAAAATGAATCACTTCAAGAAAACAATTCTCTTACCCCTAGTTTCTCTAAGTCTGATCTAAATTGTTTTCTCTCCTGAGTATGTGACTTGAACTTCGTGGCAAAACCTTTTTTCACCAATTCTCATCTGTGAAAATGTGATACTTGTTTTCATGTGAAGCCAAGTGAAAAAAGTTTTTCCAGAAGATTTTTTTTGTTTTTCAGAATGTTTTTTTTCACTTGGCTTAACAAATTGAAACAAACTAAAACATATTTTTACTGAAAAACATTTTTCACTTTGCTTCACACATGAATATTAAAGAAGAAGCCAAAACTTCACTTCATGTTTGAAGCCAAATATAATTTAAAGAGAAGGTTTTTTGTCCCGTGTGAAGTGAAGTGAAAAAAAAATTTCAGGGATTTGTTTTTCGTGTGTGAAACGGAGTGAAAAATGTTTCTTCACAATTTTGTTTTTTTTCCAGAATTTTTTATCACTTGGCTTTACATGAAAAACAGAAGTTCTCCTGATTTTTCTCGAACATCTACTTTGTTTTTCTTCATTTGGATCAAACAATTTCAGTTTTTACACATGGAAAACAAAATCTAGATTTTTTTTCTTCATTTGGCACTTAAAAATTTAAACACAAAAAACACTTCTACCGGCATTTAATTTCTTCACTTGGCTTCAAACATGAAATCCAGGAGAATTTCTGTCTTCACGCGTCACTTTGGCATCATATGTGAAGCCAAGTGAAAACAATTTTTTTCTTCGTGTGAAGCAAATTAAAAACACATTTCAGGGGTCTGAAAAAAAATAATTTCTAGTGTGAAAACCAAGTGAAAAATGTTTTTCCAGAAGATTTTTTTTTTTTTCAGAATTTTTTTCACTTGGCTTCACGCGGAAAAGCCAAAACACGTCTCAAAATATGTTTTGAATTTGGTTTCACACATGAAAAAAAAGTTCTCCTGAATGTTTTTACACATGAAAAAAAACTACAATTTTTTTCTTTATTTGGCTCCACAAGTTTTCAAATAAACAAAAATGCTTTTACTGAAATCTTATTTTTTCACTTGCAAAAATTATAGTGAAAACAATTTAGAAAATGTATCACAAGAAAAAGAAAATCCTCCTGAAAAACACTTTTTCACAAATTGAAACTAAAGGATTTTTACTGAGAACATTTTTTTTCACTTGTAAAAAAGTGTTTCACTCAGTTTCGACCATAAAAAAATTCTTTTTTTGATTTTTTTTCACTCTGACAATTTTTTTCCCCTGAAATTTTGAAGAAAAAAAAAACTCTCCTGAAATTCTGATGAAACTCATTTGACAATTTTTTTCTCAAAATATGAGAATTTTGCCTGAGAAAGATCTTGTAGTTCAAAATGTTACAGGAGTTAGCAAATTTCAGTGCGTGGACAACAAGAAAATACTCTAAACCAATCCTCGACGTAAAGAATACAGACATGTAGTGTGTGAATGTCATGTTCAGTGTTGTGGTCGTACTTACTGTGTGTCTGTAGTTGTATCTTCTGATAGCCTCTCTGATGTGACAGGGCTGGATGGCTCCGCTGGGAGGTTCGACTGCAGCCGGACAGCTCTGAAACAAATTATTCTGTGTTAATACAACAAGGTTGAGTTTTCAGTGTTGTTTCTGTGGATGTTGGGGCGAGTAAACACTGTAAAGTTAAACACAAATCAAGGTGAGAATACAGGTAAGAAGGCTGCAGACTAAGCACACACCTTTTTGCGCTTCCTCTGTCTCGCCCTGCCGTCCAGACTGCCGTTACCCTGTAGGAGGGGCTTCGAGGAGTGGGAGGAGCCTGGTGTAGAAGGGGGAGTGGCTTCAGGTGAGTCTGGATCCTTCTTTACCTGGTGGTCAGAAAGATGGAGGACAGGTGTTGATTATTTACCTCAAACATAACTTTTGCACATTTTAGTGATGAAAACCAAATGCAGGACAATTACGTGTGTGTGTGTGTGTGTGTGTGTGTGTACCTCTGTGTGAGTGTTGTAGTGGATGTAGCTGGCAGAGATCACATGACTGATGGGATTCGTCTTCGCTGCCATTTCCTGCTTCACCAACAGAGACAAATCTACAATCTGGAGAAGAATGACAGAAAGAGACAGGAGACAGATTTAATAAAAGTTATTATCACACACACATAAAGTAGACAGAGACATCGTAACTCGTCAGGTTACCTGGGCAACAGTCTCGTATGCCAGGTACGACAGGATCTCCATGGCGATGCTGTTTGGTTTCTGCTCTAGACTGCTGCAGTCGAGCCAGTCCCGAAACTTTGACGCTTTCTTAGCTGGAAACGGAAAACAGAAAATTATTCAATAACAATTTTGATAATTGAGTTTATTAGCAAGTAAAAAAGGACAAAAACATGCCAGAAATTTTGACTTTTCTTCTTAAAAAAGTCAAATTATCTTGCATCATTAATAAATTAATTGTATTTGTTAATTTGGAGTTAACAGCAGGAAGATGGTGGAAGATTCGTGGCTACTACACAAGTCATACAGTCCAGCTGTGAAGGAAAACAACTATAGAAACTGCATTTCTGTGGTTTAACAAACTTCCTAACATTTGGATTAATAAAGACTTTCTTAATTACTTAATCAAATCTTACCAAAGCTGAGCTGTCGACTCTCACAGAACTCGGCGTACTGAGCCGGGTCCATAGCTCGAGTCTGACGCTCCAAACGCTGATGATGCACGGACACAATTAATTATAATCATCTTCATCATATCCAGTCTTTAAAAACTTGAATTTACTGTAAAATCATTGCATCATGACGACCTCTGACCTCCATCCGCTCTTGTTTGACAGGGTCTACTTCCTGCCGCTCAGCCAATGACAGGAGGTCGCCGGTCTGATCCATCCACACCAGAAAATCCTGGGCCAACCGCTGCCTCCGCTGGTTACCACCGGCAACGCCAGCAGCACCTGCACAATATTGATATGTTCATATTATCCTGTTATTTGGTTTCATAGAGATTTAATGAGCATTTTGATCTTTGTCTTGGATGTGTGTGTGTGTGTATATACCCGTGTCTTGCTGTGTGTCGTCATCCTCCACAGTTTTGAGTAGTTTGGATTTATAATCTCTAAACTGGAGATATTTCAATAGCCTCCCCACTTTCCTCTGGTCAAGAGACATTGACATAAAAAGTAAAAAAGGAAGAGAATGAATGAAATTTTAAGATTTATTCATTTTTAAATCAATAAAAATCCTGACATCACATTTTGTGTATCCAAAGTATGTTTGCTGTTTGTTTTGTGTGTGTTTTGTTCACCTTGTCCCTCCTCATCAGAAACAGGATGTCCTCAGCTGAAATGACCCTCGAGCCACGTAGAGCCGCCCCCTCGCAGGCCTGATGCAGCTGATGAATAAACCAATCATACAGCATTAGTTAAACCTATATTTATGTCATTTTAAGGATCAGAAATACAAGGATCACATCTGATATCAACTATAATTCCACTTTTTATCAGTCAAATATAGCAACATGAAGTCCTGTTGAACAGTTGGATTTTAGTCCTTCAATCTGCACACTGAGAATAAATTATCCTTCTTGGTGATAAGAGTTGTGTCTTGTGTGTTTTTTTTCTGGTGATCCATTTTCTGAGTCTGATCTTAAGTTGTTCAAGAAGTTGTTTTCTCTCCTTTGTTTTGTTTTTTCAAAATCTGATAAAATTATTTTTTCACTCAGCTTGACAATTCTGTCTCCTGAAATTTTGGAAAAAAACATTTTTTCTTCTGAATTTTTTTTTCCATTTTCACATGTGAAAATAATTCTCCTGAAAAACATTTTTTTACTCAGTTTCATCCTTAAAAAAAATTCTGATGAAAATTTTTTCTCACGCGGTTTGACAATTTTTTCTCCTTAAATTTTGAAGAAAAAAAATTCTTCTGAAATGTTTATTCCAGTTTCACATGTGAAAAAAACAAATGCTCCCTAAAGATTCTTTTTCAATTTCAAACATGAAAATAATTCTCCTGAAACAGTTTTATTCACTCGGTTTGACAAAAGTAAGCAATTTTGTTTCGTGACAAAAGTGAGTAAAACAATTTTTTCACTCAGTTTCGACCATAAAAAAATTCTGATGAAATTATTATTTCACTCGGTTTGACAATTTTGTTCGACTGAAATTTAGAAAAAAGATTTTTCTCCTGCAATTTTTTTTCCCGTTTCACATGTGAAAAAAACAAATGCTCCCTAAAGATTCTTTTTCAATTTCAAACATGAAAATAATTCTCCTGAAACAGTTTAATTCACTCGGTTTGACAAAAGAAAACAATTTTGTCTAGTGAAAAACGCAAAAAACATTTGACAAAATTTTTCTCTTGAAATTTTGAAGAAAATAAACTTCCTCCTGAAATTCTGATGAAATTATTTCATCACTAGTTTGACAAATTTTTCTCCTGAAATTTCTTTTCCAGTTTCCCACGTGAAAAAATTCTCCTGAAAGAGTTTTATTCACTCGGTTTGACAAAAGAAGTTTTGTCTAGTGACAAACGCGAGTAAAACAATGTTTCACATAATTTCAACCATAAAAAAATTCTGATGAAGATTTTTTTTCACTCGTTTGACAAATTTTTTCTCCTGAAATTTTTTGGGAAAACGTTTTTTTCTTCTGATTTTTTTTCCCAGTTTCACACGTGAAAAAAACAAATGCTCCCGCAAGACTCTTTTTCAATTTCAAACATGAAAATAATTGTCCTGAAACAGTTGTATTCACTCGGTTTGACAAAAGAAAGCAATTTTGTCCAGTGACAAAAGCGAGTAAAACATTTTTTTCACTCAGTTTGACAACATTTTTCTCGTGAAATTTTGAAAAAAATTAAATTTCTCCTGAAATTCTGATGAAATCATTTTTTCACTCGTTTGACAAATTCTTTCTCCTGAAATTTTGGAAAAAAACATTTTTTCTTTGGAAATTTCTTTTCCAGTTTCACACGCAAAAAATTCTCCTGAAAGAGTTTTATGCACTCAGTTTGACAAATTAAAACAATTTTGTCAAATGACAAAAGCAAGTGAACATTTTTTCCACTCAGTTTCGATCATAAAAACATTCTGATGAAATTATTTTTTCACTCATTTGACAATTTTGTCTTGTGACAAACGCAAGTTAAAAAAAATCTTTTTTCAAAATTTCAGGAGAAAAAAAAAATCTTTTTCAAAATTTCAGGAGAAAAAATTGTCAAACCGAGTGAAAAAAATGATTTCATCAGATTTTTTTTATGGTCGAAACTGAGTGAAAACATTTTTTTACTCGCTTTTATAACTACACAAAATTGTTTTCTTTTGTCAAACCAAGTGAAAAAATTGTTTTATTCGCTTCTGTCACTTTCTTTTGTCAAACCGAGTGAATAAAACTCTTTCAGGAGAATTATTTTCATGTTTGAAATTGAAAAGAGTCTTTCGGGGGCATTAGTTTTTTTCACGTGTGAAACTGGAAAACAAATTTCAGGAGACAAAAATTGTCAAATCAAGTGAAAAAAAATCATCAGAATTTTTTTATGGTCGAAACTGAGCGAAAAAAATGTTTTACTCGCTTTTGTAACTAAACCAAGTGAATAAAAAATATTTCAGGAGAATTTTTTCCATGTGTGAAACTGGGAAAAAAAGAAAGAAAGAAAGAAAAAAAAAAATTTTCCCAAAATTTCAGGAGAAAAAAATGGTCGGAACTGAGTGAAAAAAATAGCTTAACTCGTTTTGTAAATAGACAAAATTGCTTTCACTTGTCAAACAGAGTGAATAAAACTCTTTCAGGAGAATTATTCTCATGTTTGAAATTGAAAAAGAATCTTTCAGGAGCATTTGTTTTTTCACATGTGAAACTGGAAAAAAAATCTGAAGAAATAATGTTTTTTTCCAAAATTTCAGGACAAAAAAATTGTCAAACCGAGTGAAAAAATAATTTCATCAGAATTTTTTTATGGTCGAAACGGAGTAAAAAACATTGTTTTACTCGCTTATGTCACTAGACAAAATTGCTTGCTTTTGTCAAACCGAGTGCATAAAACTCTTTCAGGAGAATTTTTTCACGTGTGAAACTGGAAAAAATATTTCAGGAGAAACTTTTATTTTTCAAAATTTCAGGAGGAAAAAAAAAGCTTTTTCAAAATTTCAGGAGAAAATTTGTCACACCAAGTGAAAAATAAAATCACAATTTTTTATGGTCGAAACTGAGTGAAAAAATTGTTTCAGGCGAATTTTTTTTCCCAAAAAAAATTTCAGGATATAAAAATTGTCAAACTGAGTGAAAAAATAATTTCATCAGAATTTTTTTATGGTCGAGAGTGAAAAAAAAAATTTCGCGTTTGTCACTAGACATAATTGTTTTCTTTTGTCAAACCAAGTGAATAAAAAATATTTCAGGAGAAACTTTAAAAAAAAAATTTCAGGAGAATTTTCTTTTCTTTTTTTCAAAATTTTAGGGGGAAAAAAATGTGTCAAGCCGAGTGAAATAAAATATTCAAAGAAATGTTGTGGTCGAAACTGAGTGAAAAAATAATTTCATCAGAATTTTTTTATGGTTGAAACTGAGTGAAAAGAATTGTTTAACTCGCCTTTGTAACTGGACAAAATTGACTTTTGTCAAACCGAGTGAATAAAACTCTTCACAAGATTTTTTTCACAGGTGAAACCGGGGAAAAAAATTTCAGAAGAAAAATCTTTTTTTTCAAAATTTCAGAAGAAAAAAATTGTCAAACCGAGTGAAAAAATAATTTCATCAGAATTTTTTTATGGTCGAAACGGAGTAAAAAACATTGTTTTACTCACTTATGTCACTAGACAAAATTGCTTGCTTTTGTCAAACCGAGTGCATAAAACTCTTTCAGGAGAATTTTTTCACGCGTGAAACTGGAAAAAATATTTCAGGAGAAACTTTTATTTTTCAAAATTTCAGGAGAAAAAAAAAATTTTTTTTCAAAATTTCAGGAGAAAAATTGTCAAAACAAGTGAAAAAAAAATCTGAATTTTTTTATGGTCGAAACTGAGTGAAAAAATTGTTTTACTCTGAGAATAATTTTTATGTTTGAAATTGAAAAAGAATCTTTCAGGAGCATTTGTTTTTTTTCACATGTGAAACTGGAGACAAATTTCACAAGAAATTTTTTTTTTTTTTCCAAAATTTCAGGAGAAAAATTGCCAAACTGACGGGAAAAAAAATCTTCATCAGAATTTTTTCATGGTCAAAACTGAGTGAAAAAATGCTTTTCACTTTTGTCACTTGACAAAATTGTTTTCTTTTGTCAAACCGAGTAAATAAAAAATACTCTAGGAAAAACTTTTGTTTTTCAAAATTTCAGGAGATTTTTTTTTTCTTCAAAATTTCAGGTGAAAAGAAAATGTCAAACCAAGTGAAAAAAAATCTTCATGAGAATTTTTTATGGTTGAAACTGAATGAAACATTTTTTTTTACTCGCTTTTGTCTAACCGAGTGAATAAAACTCCTCAGGAGAATTATTTTCATGTTTGCAATTGAAAAAGAATCTTTCAGGAGGATTTGCTTTTTTCATGTGTGAAACTGAAAAAAAAATTCAGGAGAAAAATCTTTTTTCAAAATTTCAGGAGAAATAAATTGTCAAACCGAGTGAAAAAATAATTTCATCAGAATTTTTTCATGGTTGAAACTGAGTGAAAAGAATTGTTTAACTCGCCTTTGTCACTGGACAAAATTGTTTTCTTTTGTCAAACCGAGTGAATAAAACTCTTCAGGAGATTTTTTTCATGTGTGAAACTGGGAAAAAAATTTCAGAAGAAAAATCGTTTTTCTCAAAATTTCAGAAGAAAAAAATTGTCAAACCGAGTGAAAAAATAATTTCATCAGAATTTTTTTATGGTCGAAACTGAGTAAAAAACATTGTTTTACTCGCTTATGTCACTAGACAAAATTGCTTGCTTTTTTCAAACCGGGTGCATAAACTCTTTCAGGAGAAGTTTTTCACATGTGAAACTGGGAAAAATATTTCAGGAGAAACTTTTATTTTTCAAAATTTCAGGAGAAAAATTGTCAAACCAAGTGAGAAAAAAAATCATCAGAATTTTTTATGGTCGAAACTGAGTGAAAAGAATTGTTTAACTCGCTTTTGTCACTGGACAAAATTGCTTTCTTTTGTCAAACCGATCGAATAAAACTCTTCAGGAGATTTCTTTCACGTGTGAAACTGGGAAAAAAATTTCAGAAGAAAAATCGTTTTTCTCAAAATTTCAGAAGAAAAAAATTGTCAAACCGAGTGAAAAAATAATTTCCTCAGAATTTTTTTATGGTCGAAACTGAGTAAAAAACATTGTTTTACTCGCTTATGTCACTAGACAAAACTGCTTGCTTTTGTCAAACCGAGTGCATAAAACTCTTTCATGAGAATTTTTTCACGTGTGAAACTGGAAAAAATATTTCAGGAGAAACTTTTATTTTTCAAAATTTCAGGAGAAAAATTGTCAAACCAAGTGAAAAAAAAAATCATCAGAATTTTTTTTATGGTCGAAACTGAGTGAAAAAATTGTTTCAGGTGAATTTTTTTTCCCCAAAAAATTTCAGAAGAAAAAAATTGTCAAACTAAGTGAAAAAATAATTTCATCAGAATTTTTTTATGGTTGAAACTGAGTGAAATGAATTGTTTAACTCGCTTTTGTCACTGGACAAAATTGTTTTCTTTTGTCAAACCAAGTGAATAAAACTCTTCAGGAGATTTTTTTCACGTGTGAAACTGGGAAAAAAATTTCAGAAAAAAATCGTTTTTCTCAAAATTTCAGAAGAAAAAAATTGTCAAACCGAGTGAAAAAATAATTTCCTCAGAATTTGTTTATGGTCGAAACTGAGTAAAAAACATTGTTTTACTCGCTTATGTCACTAGACAAAATTGCTTGCTTTTGTCAAACCGAGTGCATAAACTCTTTCAGGAGAATTTTTTCACCTGTGAAACTGGAAAAAATATTTCAGGAGAAACTTTTATTTTTCAAAATTTCAGGAGAAAAATTGTCCAAACAAGTGAAAAAAAAATCATCAGAATTTTTTTATGGTCGAAAATGAGTGAAAAAATTGTTTTACTCTGAGAATTATTTTTATGTCTGAAATTGAAAAAGAATCTTTCATGAGCATTTGTTTTTTTTCACATGTGAAACTGGAAACAAATTTCACAAGAAAAAATGTTTTTTTTCCAAAATTTCAGGAGAAAAATTGCCAAACCGATGGAAGAAAAAATCTTCATCAGAATTTTTTCATGGTCGAAACTGAGTGAAAAAATGCTTTTCACTTTGTCACTAGACAAAATTGTTTTCTTTTGTCAAACAGAGTAAATAAAAAATATTTTAGGAGAAACTTTTGTTTTTCAAAATTTCAGGAGATTTTTTTTTTTTTCTTCAAAATTTCAGGAGGAAAAGAAATGTCAAACCAAGTGAAAAAATATCTTCATCAGAATTTTTTATGGTTGAAACTGAATGAAATTTTTTTTTTACTCGCTTTTGTCAAACCGAGTGAATAAAACTCTTCAGGAGAATTATTTTCATGTTTGAAATTGAAAAAGAATCTTTTGGGAGCATTTGTTTTTTTCACGTGTGAAACTGAAAAAAAAATTCAGAAGAAAAATCTTTTTTCAAAATTTCAGGAGAAAAAAAATGTCAAACCGAGTGAAAAAATAATTTCATCAGAATTTTTTTATGGTTGAAACTGAGTGAAAAGAATTGTTTAACTCGCTTTTGTCACTAGACAAAATTGCTTTCTTTTGTCAAACCGAGTGAATAAAACTCTTCAGGAGATTTTTTTCACGTGTGAAACTGGGAAAAAAATTCCAGAAGAAAAATCGTTTTTCTCAAAATTTCAGAAGAAAAAAATTGTCAAACAGAGTGAAAAAATAATTTCATCAGAATTTTTTTATGGTCGAAACTGAGTGAAAAAGTGCTTTTCACTTTTGTCACTGGACAAAATTGCTTTCTTTTGTCAAACCGAGTGAATAAAAAATATTTCAGGAGAAACTTTTTTTTCAAAATTTCAGGAGAATTTTCTTTTCTTTTTTCAAAATTTCAGGAGAAAAAAAATGTGTCAAACTGAGTGAAATAAAATATTCAAAGAAATTTTATGGTCGAAACTGAGTGAAAAAATTGTTTCAGGAGAATTTTTCCCCAAAAAAATTTCAGGAGGAAAAAATTGTCAAACCAAGGGAAAAAATAATTTCATCAGAATTTTTTAATGGTTGAAACTGAGTGGAAAGAATAGTTTTACTCGCTTTTGTCACTAGACAAAATTGCTTTCTTTTGTCAAACCGAGTGCATAAAACTCTTTCAGGAGAATTTTTTCACCTGTGAAACTGGGAAAAAAGTATTTCAGGGGGGAAAAAAAGTGTCAAACCAAGTGAAAAAAAAATCTTCATCAAATTTTTTTTATGGTTGAAACTGAATGAAAAAAATTTTTTACTCGCTTTTGTCAAACCAAGTGAATAAAACTCTTCAGGAGAATTATTTTCATGTTTGAAATTGAAAAAGAATCTTTTGGGAGCATTTGTTTTTTTCACGTGTGAAACTGAAAAAAAAAATTCAGAAGAAAAATCTTTTTTCAAAATTTCAGGAGAAAAAAAATGTCAAACCGAGTGAAAAAATAATTTCATCAGAATTTTTTTATGGTTGAAACTGAGTGAAAATAATTATTTAAATTGCTTTCTTTTGTCAATCGAGTGAATAAAACTCTTCAGGAGATTTTTTTCACATGTGAAACTGGGAAAAAAATTTCAGAAGAAAAATCGTTTTTCTCAAAATTTCAGAAGAAAAAAATTGTCAAACCGAGTGAAAAAATAATTTCATCAGAATTTTTTTATGGTCGAAACTGAGTGAAAAAGTGCTTTTTCACTTTTGTCACTGGACAAAATTGCTTTCTTTTGTCAAACCGAATGAATAAAAAATATTTCAGGAGAAACTTTTATTTTTCAAAATTTCAGGAGAAAAAAAAATCTTTTTCAAAGTTTCAGGAGAAAAATTGTCAAACCAAGTGAAAAAAAATCATCAGAATTTTTTTATGGTCGAAACTGAGTAAAAAAATTGTTTTACTCTGAGAATTATTTTTATGTTTGAAATTGAAAAAGAATCTTTCAGGAGTATTTGTTTTTTTTCACATGTGAAACTGGAGACAAATTTCACAAGAAAAAATGTTTTTTTCTCCAAAATTTCAGGAGAAAAATTGCCAAACCGATGGAAAAAAAATCTTCATCAGAATTTTTTATGGTCGAAACTGAATGAAAAAATTGTTTTACTCGCTTTTGTCAAACCGAGTGAATAAAACTCTTCAGGAGAATTATTTTCATGTTTGAAATTGAAAAAGAATCTTTCGGGAGAATTTGTTCAGAAGAAAAATCTTCTTTCAAAATTTCAGGAGAAAGAAATTGTCAAACCTAGTGAAAAAATAATTTCATCAGAATTTTTTCATGGTCGAAACTGAGTGAAAAAATGCTTTTCACTTTTGTCACTAGACAAAATTGTTTTCTTTTGTCAACCCGAGTAAATAAAAAATATTTTAGGAGAAACTTTTGTTTTTCAAAATTTCAGGAGATTATTATTTTTTTTTTTTTTTCAAAATTTCAGGAGAAAAAAAAATGTCAAACCAAGTGAAAAAAAATCTTCATCAGAATTTTTTATGGTTGAAACTGAATGAAAAAATTGTTTTACTCGCTTTTGTCAAACCGAGTGAATAAAACTCTTCAGGAGAATTATTTTCATGTTTGAAATTGAAAAAGAATCTTTCGGGAGCATTTGTTTTTTTCACATGTGAAACTGAAAAAAAATTCAGAAGAAAAATCTTTTTTCAAAATATCAGGAGAAATAAATTGTCAAACCGAGTGAAAAAATAATTTCATCAGAATTTTTTATGGTCGAAACTGAGTGAAAAGAATTGTTTTACTCGCTTTTGTCACTAGACAAAATTGCTTTCTTTTGTCAAACTGAGTGCATAAAACTCTTTCAGGAGAATTTTTCACGTGTGAAACTGGAAAAAAATATTTCAGGAGAAACTTTTCTTCAAAATTGAAGGAGAAAGAAAAATCTTTTTCAAAATTTCAAGGGAAAGAAAAATCTTTTTCAAAATTTCAGGAGAAAAATTGTCAAACCAAGTGAAAAAAGATCTTCATGAAATTTTCAGGAGAATCTCTTTTTTCTTTGTCAAATCAGGTGAATAAAACTTATTTCAGGAGAATTTTTTTCATGTGTGAAACTGAGTGGAAAAACCTCTTTCAGGAGAGAAAAAAAGTTTCATTTCACGAGTGAAATTGGAAATTGTGTGGAAAAAAAATCTTTCAGAAAAAAACATTTTATATGTGTGAAACCAAGTGAAAATGAAATGTTCATGAGTAAACAACTGAGTGAAAAAAATATTATTTCATGAGAAAAGAAAATTGGGGAGAAGGCTCATTTTTATATTCCACTCATGACATGAATGCTTTTAAGCCCTATTTCGAACAGAGATGCACTTCAGCCTCTTGTGGTCAAAATGAGTATTACAAAAACACTTAGAAACTGAGCCATTCCCCCAAAAGATGTTTTCTCCTGACAAAACTTTTGTTTTCTCTTGGTTTCACACACCCAAAAAAAATTAATTAAAATGTGTGATTTCTATTTTGTTTAATGACAGAAAGTTAAGTGTCTCTACACAACTACACCGTATTTATGTTACCATAGTGATGAGCTGTGTGTGCACGATGTCCTCCACCAGAGCTGCTGTCTCCAGCAGAGGCCGGCGAGCGTCTCCCAGAGCAAACCTGATGCACAAACACACACAAAGATGCAAAACATGAATCAAAGTGATGCAGAGATTCAAGTGAATCCTCTAAACACTGAAATACATCTAGACTAGATGAGCTGTTAGTTCTTCAAACATTTATCTGCTGTTCTGATTTTGCACCAGTTTTGAGATCACTTGTCAATCTACTAGTTCTATTACTTTCTGTTGATGACTCAGCCGTCACTGCTCATGTTATCACCCTTGCTCACTCCTTTTTTTCAGTTTATTCTCATCAAGCTGCCGTTTCTGCTGCCTAAATGTGACAAAACCTCAACAACAGACAGTTTAAATATAATATAGTTTTTATGAAGCTGACAGGCTTCAGCACTCAACAGAATTAAACTGAGCGAAAAACAGTGTGGTACGGACAATCTTGAAGAAAATTAGACTGATGACTTTCTGATGAATCCACTGTAGTGTGACAACAGAAAGCCAGTTATATTCACAGTGTAATAGAACAGACAACAGCACTAAGGAATAACTTAATCAGTACTCAGACCAGCACTCTGCGATGGCAGATTATAGAAGTTTGCTCTCAAGTCACTTTTGAATTATTATCAGTGCACCAGAATTAGATTAAACTTCAGTACGTTTTGTTTTACACAAAAAGGGAATGATCCATTACAGATTATATGATAATAACATACCCTTGTTGACAAAGTCAGAAGAGCTGCTTGTGTTCAGACAACATTCAGGCCCATCATTTGTAAAATGTGTCCTCTTAGAAATTCTACAATTTGTTGAAAAACATGTTTAGTAATTTTGGTATTGAAAATGAAGGTATTCTGATTCCCAGATAAAGTTAAAAACATGAGTATTTTATTTACGTCCAAAACAGGAGTGCACGTACATTGAAATTTTAAAAAACAATTGATGTTACTTTATCATGTCACATGTCAAGAAATAAAACAGTAGACAACATGTCGCTGTCCAAATAAAAAGGTCTTACAAATGTGAATGTATACACATATAAATGTCTCTGTGTCTCTCCCCTGCCATGACACACACACACACACACACACTGAGGTCGACAGGCCACACACACAAACACACACTTTGACTTCAATATGGTCAAACCTCAATTTGCATCCAGAGAAGCCACTTCCATGATGGCAGACTGAGCTGAAGCCACATCCTGCAGCTCTTTCCATCTCTCGTTTCTTCTCGTTCCCTCCGTCTTTCATCTATTCTTTCTCTGTCACATACAAACATCACACAGCCCCCCTCACTGACCCACACTCTCGCCCTTATCTGGGCTATAATTGGCTGTTTGCAGCTGTCCATCAAACAGGTAAGAACAACTCTGGTTTGGGGTTGTGGGCAGGAATGCCCTCAGGTTCAGAGGTTGGCGTCAGGCTGAGTGTTGGTTTTAGGTTTTGGGGTTTAGTTGGTTTCAGCCTCTCTGACCACCAACACCATCTCTCTCTCTGTCTGCAGCCCACACACATCACAAGGTGAGTACCCCAAAACACACACACTCACACACACTGATTTATAGATGCCACATCACAAATGTGGTGTCTTTTGAAAAACCCACAAAAAGATTTAATTAGCGACAGGAAAATGATCAACGTGGGTCTTTTTGGAGGTACAAATAGTCAGATCCAGTAAGATTTTTCTATAAGCTTAATATTTGAGTTAAGTAAAGTTGTTCTGTCTCTGATTTTAGGAAATCTACTTTATTCTTCTGTTAAAATATGCAATATTTTAGTTTATAAAATGTCAGAGAATGACGAAAAATGTATTGACTCATTCATTAACTGACAAATCAATTCAGCTCTACTGCAAAGACTGTTCAAACGCAACGTAGCTTTTAATTTCAGCTACACTTCATGTTAATCACCTTTTTGTGAGACTGTTTAATTGTCTGCTGCTTAAGTGTTTGTGTGATTGTTAAGGACAGCACAGATCAATTAGTCATAAATCTTTGTTGCTGTTGTTATGAAGTGAACTGAAAGTCTAGAGATGATCTTAAATGTGCCTTGATTGGTATTAAGGGATAATGCTATTGTAATAATTTATACTTAATACTTGTCTATTTCATTTAAAATGCCTTAACAATGTCAGCAAGGGAATGTTCTCCTTTTATTTTATTTGATGTTAAGATTGTCTTAACTTTCCAACATAAGTTTTTACTTTAGAAAGTAAATAAACAACACAATACTTTTTACAATGCTATATATTATACATAAAATACTTTATTGAAATGAAGGGCTGAGGACTGTTTTAAGATATCTGTGTTTTAGTTTTGTTTTTTTCTGGTAGCAGTTTGCAAGCGTGATCATTTGTATCTCTGTCATTTGTTAAACAGGTTTCTATGGCTTCAAACAGTCTGTTCAGCAGCAGCAGCCCGATGCTGTACTGGGGTGAGTCTCTTTCTGTGTGTGTGTGTGTGTGTGTGTGTGTGTGTGTGTGTGTGTGTGTGTGTGTGTCTTACATCATGCTCTGTAGCTCTGGGATGAAACTGGTCCTGGAAACTGGACGGTCTTTGGAACTGGAGGCGGCAGAGCCAGCCATGGGACTGCTCATAACCACAACCACCTGCAGACACGAACGGAAAAAAAAGAAATATACAAAAACAAAAAATAACTGTTATATAACGGTTAAGCTCACCGTCAAACGACATTATCCATTCTGTCTAATGAGACATCATGTGTAGTTTCCAGGCTGCAAACTTTGTGGTTAGTGAACGCTCACATTTCACTCACTTGATTACCATTGTTTGTTTTGTTTTGTCATGTGGCTGGTGAGGAAAGCAAATCCACCAAACACATTCTGCTACTAGCTGAGGCTCATTTTGATCCCTGGTCCTATCACTGATGTCAGTGAATGTCAAGATCAACATCTGACCTCTGAAGAAACTTTTCTTCCAGCAGCAGAGCCGATAACAAAAAGGCTACACAACTATTTGACACCTGTTAAACTGTCAGCAATGGTCCTGCAACAGTGTTTAGTTCATAGGAATATATTAAGATGTTGCTTTATTATCTTTAGTTCACTCAGGGGGTCCAAGTCTTGCATTAAACATTTTTTATTCTTTTGTGTTTTTATGTTTCAAATCATGTTGTTTGTCGATGCGGTGAATCTGCTCTTTGTTGTCATCAAATTATTTTAACGCTGTTTTGTGAAGCCAAAGACAATTTTCCGCAATGAGGACAATGTAGTTCAAAACTGACCAATATTCATGTTTATTAGCTAAAACTAATGCAGTCTAATATAACAACCCATCAAGAAGGTTGTAAAGTTCAGTTTAAACTGTTTTTAGGTGTTGATTAAACTGTTTCAGAGGCTGTCGTTTAAAGTGCTTATTAACTGTATGTCATTATTTAGTAAAAACTGAACTTTTTAATCCCCATGAAGGTAGATTTTCTAGCAGGAATGCATTAGTTTTAGCTTGTTTCTACCTTATAAACTGATTAGCTCTGACTTTTAAAGCTTTAAAGAGGTGAAATACAAATAAAAACCTTTTCTCTCTCCCACACAGACACAAAGGTGAATGTCAACAAAAGACAGTCACTGTTAAATGTAGTGTGTAATGAGCACTTTGGGATCATTTAACCAGAACAAAACTAGCCAGCTATGTAGCACAGAAGAAAAGCTGAGCTTAAAAGAGCTTAAAATAACAAGATAGCAGAACAGATCTGAGGCAAATGAACCCACCGTCCAAACACAGAGACACAGAAACACGTAAACACAGAGGGGACAGGTGGTGCGACCGCAGTAACTTCCTGTCCGGCAGTAAAATCTGAATGATAATACAGCGCAGTTCCCTCCTATTCAAACACTGCGGTGAATAAAACACAAAGCAGGAGAGAGTGAGGAGAAAAACACGGACATGAGGAGGAGGAGAGACGGAGAGAAACGGCTCCGAAATCATTTAAAGTCCTCACCGAAGTCGATAAGAAAACGCTGCTGCTGCTGCGACTGTTGACACTTTTATGTTTGGTGCGATTATCGGCGCGGTTTGATGACGTAAATCGAATCAAGGAAGCGCGGGAGCTTGGTTGTTGTAGTTTTCTACAGTTTCTGCCTAAAAAAAGTCCTCTCACTAATAGTTTTATTAAAAACTTGGTTTTATTTTTAGGGAAATATCGAGTGGAAGAAGGATAGAGGCAGACTGGAGTTTACAAATGAGTTATTCATGAAACAAACACAGAGAAACAGGTTGTTTTTATGTGTAACGTTACTTAAACTTGGTTTATTTGACAAACTTTGAGTTTTTATATAAAATGCAGACTAAAAGATGCTTCCTTCTCTTTCTCTACTCCCACCTGTATGCTTTGTTTATGCTGGATTAAAGTCATTTGCCTGACTAGTGTGTAAATGCAGGTTTTTTTTTTTTTTTAGATGAATTCATTTGTGTTGTAGGTTTGTATTCAGGCTGTTTGCTACATGAGTTGTCAGCAAAAAAAAAAAAAAAAAATGATATGGCCAAGATCAGGAGAGAGAAAAACAAAAGACAACAAAGGTATCTCTCTTGTTTCTTCTCAGATCCTGTGGTGAAGCGTCGGCCAGCACCATCGCCCACCAACCACCAACTGGACGACCAGGAGGTGAGGTCTCTCCTCCACCAGCGCAGCACAGCACCACCCAGAGGCCTGGTTCAGACGGACAGCCCGAACTTCCTCTGCAGCAGCCTGCCAAAGCACTGGAGGTGTAACAAAACCCTGCCGAGAGCCTTCACTGTGAGGAAATTATCCACACAGAACCACCCTCCTATCTATCTATCTATCTATCTATCTATCTATCAGGACAAGAGTGGCTTCAGTTCATAATGTCAAAGGTCATAAAATGTCAGTGGGACATCCCTTATTCCAGAGTAGTCCTGTTGTCCTGTCTTAACCATCCTCCATCCTCCAGGTGGTTGCCCTGGGCAACGACGTGCCAGACGGTGTCGTTGTCACGGTGATGGCTGGCAACGAAGACAACAGCAGCGCTGAGCTACGCAACGCCACAGCAACCATGAAGCAAGGCTACGCCCACTTTAATGACCTCCGCTTCATAGGTCGCAGCGGCAGAGGTTGGTAGACGAAGAAAAAACAGCAGCCTCATCTTCTGTAACTTAAATGTCTTTCTCGCACAGATATAAAGCATGTTATCCTGTCCTCAGGCAATAATGTTAAAGTTTATTTATACAAGTTATCTTTGATTCAACTCCCTCGACAAACATTGTCGGCGTCGAGAACTCAGGATAGGCGTTGTTCAAAAACCTCAAAGATGAATTGACTTGATTTTACTTAAACTTTACCTAAACAGGCCAACCTACGTAACTATGTTTTGTTGTTAACTTACTTTTAATAACCCACTTACTTTGCTGTTTTTTTTATTTTAGGTAAGAGTTTCACAATTTCCATCAACGTGCTTACGTCGCCGCCTCAGATCGCCACCTTGCACAGAGCCATCAAGGTGACGGTGGATGGACAGCGGCTGCCAAGACGTGAGTGCACACCAGAGACTATGACACGATGGTTTGGTCCAAACTGTCAGTGAGAATGACTTTCTTCTTCTTCTTCTGTCTCTCTCAGGACAGAGGCAGAAGGAGGTGAAGTCAGGAGTGTTCAGGTCATCCAGCAGCAGCTCTGCATCATCAGGTATGAGAGGAGGGACGCTAAATCTTTTGTTTTAAATCAGGTTGTGAGAAACCTGGAAATACTACAACATCTTACTACAGTACTTGAGTGAATATCTAGTGTTACCAAAGAAAATGGAAAATTGATAATAGCAACAATTTATTGAAAAAAAATGAACCAACCCAAAATTTAAAAAATCACACATCTCACAAAAAATACAAAATACATTTTAAAAAGTTGTTGACGTCATCTCTCTCCAGATTGTAGATCCTTCTCGTCCTCTCTCTGGACCAGTGAGCCGTCCTTCCTGGGTCAGGTGACCTCTCTGACTTCCTCCTTCCCTCCAAATCCCAGAATGCACCACCTGCCTACCCTCACCTACTCCACCCAGCCCTCCCCGTACAGCTCCTACCTGTCTTCTCCTCCCCCTCCACCTCCGCTGAGCCACAGTGGTCCATTCCAGCCGGGCAGCTACTACAACTACGGACCGAACCAACCGCTCCAACCCGCAGGGGAGGACCGCAACGTCATCGCAGCCCTGAGCAATTATATAGAAGGGGCGTGTCTCTCTCTCAGAGGGGAGGAGCCTGTCTGGAGGCCTTACTGATGATTGGATGCAATTAAAATATGATTATTTTTTTTTAATGAGATTTGGACATTTTAAATATTTTTTCATCCTTTCACCCACCAGTAAACAAAAATGGTTTGTTTTTTTGACTTTTGTTTTTCGTCAACTGTAACTTCTGAGTGCAATTATACTGTTATAAAAATATTTACGTAATGTTTTATTAGTTTTACTATTATTTAATAATACTGTGTATACAATAAATTAATAACCCAAATGAAATGCATGAAATGAAATCAGTCTTCTGTTTTCCATTAAAGTCTTTCAGGATTTGACAAGTTATTTGATAAACAATAAACTGTTTATTTGAGCAACAAGTGTGTAAAAAAAAACAGCATCAACTTCAGAACTTCAGAACAAAATATTATAATTCATAAACAATAAAATGATTAATTCAGAGTCTGAATCAACCTCCTGAGTGTTTCACCAGCTTCTAAAAACAACACTGACAAACTTAACCTGTGATCAGTAATTGGAATTTTCTCATAGTGACTTAAAATTAAGATTTTTTTCTTAAATAATAATAATAATAAAAACCCTGCCAGAATCACACGTATACAGTCCATAAAAAAATTGAGATGGCAAACAATCTTGTATTTGAATGTGTTGCATACAGATATATACAAATATACTATAAAACAGATTTATAAAAATATTCTCTGTATGAAAACTTTATGGGTTTGTAATGAGATGCTCCTGTTAACCGCAGTTCAAGAAAACTCAGCTGCTGATTGGCTGGTGTGGGAGCAGTGGGTGTGACCTCAGGTCTCCATGGTGAGGGCCTGTTGGAACAGGTGAGAGGTATTTTGAGGTACAGAAGAGAGAAAAGGAAACGCTGTTCTCATACCTCGAGTCTAAATGACCGCACTGTTAGTTTTGTATGTTTTAAACATTAAACTTGGAGCCGTGTTAAGTTTATATTACTGCAGACCACTTTTCAAAGCATATTTCACTTTTTTTTCAGGGCTAAAACATTTTGTTGTGCATTTATAAAATACTTAAAATAGTTTAAGAAAGGAATCAATCACAATAACTGTTTAGTTTGCTTGATTTATTAATTAAAAAAGTTATTATCAGATGATAAGGAAAGTCCAAACTGGACTGTTTATTTCAAGATTATTCTGTTTAAATTTAATATCTTTAATAACCCTAACCGTAACACATACAGCATATTGTCTACTTGTAGAATAAGCAGAATAATATATAATGGACTGTATTTACCCTTCAAAGTCACAGCAGTTCAGTGACTGTCCTCCTGTAAAGCGTTGAGCTCAGCCACTCTCCTGCTCCACTCCTCTTCTGTCATTTCTTCCTCTTCTGCTCCTTCCTCAACATCCTCCTCGACCTGGTGCTCTCCTGAAATACAAATGATCATGTTACAAAGACAAAAAAAAAAAAAAACACCAGCTGATGGGAAAGAAAAGCCTATAATCCCTGACAAAAGGGGAAAGAAATATACAAATCCTCACCGGTGCAGGTGAGAGCGGTGCAGACCCAGTTTCCACAGGCACACACACACTTGTTACACTCCATCTGAGTCTCAGCTCCGTCCTCGAACACCTCGTCCTCCAGAGCACACTCTTCATCACACACACAAGAAAACATGCAGATAAATGGACACGTACAAAAAAACAAACCAGACTGGATTTATATATTTTTGATGTCTGTGTGTCATTACTTCTCTCGTATGGATGGTAGGTGGGTGTCATGCAGTTGACGAACTCAGTTAAACTCAGCTTCCAGTCTGCGTTTTCATCCGACAGCTCGATCAAAGCATCGACACACAGAGACCTGAGACACACAGAGAGAGTAAGTGATGTCACACATTAACTAATGATTTAATTACAATAACGTGCAGTTCAGACTTTGCGTACAGTTCTTGATAACTGACTATATTTTTGTTTGTATAAGTTTTTATACCTCAGCAGCAAGTTCGTCTCCAGAGTATTGGAGTACGTGAGGTTGAGGGCTGTTTCATTATGTTTCAGGAAGCTCAGGAACTCTTTGGAGTCGAGCTCTGAATCCCCGTCGTCGTACATCTGAAACACGCAAACGCAATCTTCTTTACTTTCACAACATTTATAGGTATTTATCTCGTGGTTAGTGGTTTTCGTGGTCAGATCAGAAGTGACGTCTGTGAGAGGAAGTTAAAAAATTGTGACCTTAAAGTACGTTTGCAGAATCTCATTAGTTGACGACACATTCGAGGTCAGGTTGTCGGATCCGACCTCCTCCTGAACCCACTGGATCACTCTCTCTCTCAGCCAATCACGATCAGACAGGAAGCACACGACTACGCAACGAAAACACAGGAGCAAACAGAAAAACAGTTGATAAAATGTCCCTGCAAGTTCAAAGTCATACACCAATAATTTAAATTTGAATAAGCTGCAGACTTACTGGGGCTCACATCTGTCTTTGTTGGTTTCTCTGCAAATACAAACACACACACCGACGTTACAGCTCACATTAAAGCTTTAACTGTACTGTAGGAGTGTGTTTGATGGTGTGTGTGTGTGTGTGTGTGTGTGTGCACTGACCCTGACAGTGTCCTCTGTGCTCTGCATGTATCTTGGTGTGTGTGACGCAGGCGTCTCTGTGCAGCTCACAGTGGTTTCTGTAGGATTTGCCGTTGCTGCCACACACCCAGTGCTCCGTCTCATCACACCGCTGCAGAGAGACGCGAGGGTCAACACGAGTTTAACAAGAACGGCCTGCAGGATGATTTAAGACGACGCTGCAGGGCTCGGTGAGAGGTCAGACATCAATTAAAGTGAAACTTTTGCTTGTTTTTCAGCTAGACACACTACCTGTCTGCTGACAACTTTTGTGTTTTTAGGTCAATCAGTGTTTTTCTGTGTTTTATGAGATAGAAATACGAGGCGCTGAATCTGTGCTGCCCTTTATTTCTCTGCAACCAAGACTAACACACTTTTATGTATTTAAAGAAAATTTACTTTGAAAAGAGGCACATGTGGAAACATTTTAAGTGGGCCTACTGAAAGTACTTTTTCCCTTAATCACTTCTCAAACTATTCTTTCTTCTGCCTTTTTTCTTGTTATATTCTCTACACTACTTCATTTGTGTTGTTCGTTGTGCTGCGATGACACAATTTGACCAAATCATTTAGATTTCAAAATGTAAAGTCGTTTAACGCTGGATTTTAACACATTTGTTTTTCTTCATATACTTGATTTTAGTCCTTTTTTGTAGCAACTGTTATAGCATGATTGAAACGATGTATAACGATTTACATGAATATTTCCACTTTCAGACTTTACTAACAAGTCCACAGCTTCCAGATCTGTCAAGCTGCACTTTATCACATCGGTACTTTGTGCTAAACGCCAACTTCTGTCAGTTTAAGTGTTAAAACAAGATTTTCAATAACTTTACCTGTAGACAGCGACAGACTGGTTCTCCTCTGTCATTGGATACACACTCTCGACCTGCACCACAGTGAGTCCTGGCACACACCGACTCATCCTGAGAAACACACAGAGGGAGAAATGTATCACGTTTTCAAGGTATTTCTGTGTAATATAGTGTGTGTGAGTATGTGTGTGTGTGTTTCAGACTGCAGATGGTGACCTCTGACCTCCCACTGGGAGAGACACACGCTGTTTTGAATGACAATGGGTCTCGACACACACACACACGCACACACACACAAACTTATTATAAAGGCAGCTGGACGGCAGAGCAGCCCATTTTGAGGTTTCTTTCTCCAGAAGTCGTAAAAAGGTTGGATACAAGTTTTACACCCAGTTTAGCTGTAATACTTTTTTAAAAAAGTGGAATAAAATGTTAACATACGTAAAATCTGACAACTATGGTGAGTGTCACAGGTAAAGACTTGCAAAATCTAACGTTAACTGCAATAACACGGCAAAACCAGGAGTTTGTGTATAACATGTATTATCATCTGACACAGCCTAACAGACTCAGAGCTCAGCAATATGAACACAGGCCAAAAACTATTAAATAAGACCCATTTTTCTTAGAAATAAAGAGTTTTCCTTCAACATATCTTTATTTCAGCCTGAGAAAGAAAACTTTTCAAAAACATTTGTGGCATTTTTATGGTTTAGGGAGAGAAAGAGAGAGAGAGAGAGAGAGAGAGAGCTGGGGAGTGACATGAGAATAACCATGACCATGAACTACAAAACTGAATAAATCAACATTTATCTTCCTGTTTAGAAGTTACATGAATTCATAACAACAAACAATTCAGTCGAGGATGAAAACACACTCAGACGTGCACACACTGCACACAAACACACACATTACGTTACACACTTGACTGTAAACAAAAATTAGAAACAAAGATTTTCTCAAACAGATGTTGACCTTGATATTCCACACATTCCTCTGTGCTTGCAGGTCAGCAAACCACACACACACAAACCACAAACACAAACACGAACGCACACACACACACACACACACACACACACACACACACACACACACACACAATAGATACATCTGTTGCCTCCAGCTGACATCTGCTACACCGCAAACCTGCTGTTAACAACCAGCTGACTGCAGCAAAACACACACACACACACACACACACACACACACACACACACACACACTGCAGTGGTTTGTTGGTATAATTACATTTTTTTATGTCTGACCTTGTTTTGAATATAAAACAACTCGTTCTCTCTCTTTCTCCTTCACTCTCACTTTTCATTCATCTTTTTCCTTCCCCCACTCACCATCTTCATATTCACATTTTACCAAATGTTTTACCAAATCCATCCAACAGTTGTTGTTTTTTTCAGTCTGGGCCAAAGTGGAGAGCGGACCAACAAACTGCCGGACTGTCTCTGCCGTCTCTAAAGCCACAGCGTCATCATGGTTAATAACAACAAGAACTCCTGAGCTTAAACTTCAATATCTGTCAGAGCATCAGATAAAAACAAACAGTATATTGTTTGACCTTTGTTTATGCAATACATTTTAAATGAATCAACACAAACGTTTCTCCTTTGATGTGCATTTTTGACTGCCGGGTGATAAAACAGCTGCAGAGGAAGCTCCGGGTTACAGATTGTGTTTAAACCAGAGTTACAGCTGGAGCCGCCGACAGCCCTCATCACACACATACCTGAGGACCTGCTCACTGTCTGAGCAGACACACACACACACACACACACACACACACACACACACTGTAGTGTGTACAGGAGGTATTCAATATTTAGCCACTTTTCCTGTAGCCAGAGGTCGACATCAGTCTTCTCTGAGTGACTGCTCTGATGGATTTACAGTCGTCTTGTAATGAAGGAAAAGTGAAAAATGGAAACTAAATTGAAAACGTCATCACTGTTAACATTTTAACCCCGAAGTCAACAGCGTGTGCCTGCAAGTGGTCTTGTGTTTTCAGCCAGTCTGCCTGTTTGTTTTTTTCCAAATACACTGTTATCTGAGTTCAGTCTGGTTTAAACTTAATACTCTTGTTTTCATTCAAATGTAGCTGCTCAGAAATACAAGATAGAATAACCGCAGTGGTGGACTGTACTTCCACTTTTATACAATTTTATACCTCTACTCCGTTACTTCTGAGGCACTTTCTGTTGATTAGAGTTGATAAAAGTGTGCTACTTCTTCAGCTAAATAAAATCTTTTAAAACCGTCCTGGATTAGCTGGAAAATACATCATCACAAAGCTGAAAACATGGAACTTTTTGGAGATATGTGATTCTCACTGGACTGCGTTGCTTTACTAGAATTACTCATGTAAACACAATGCAGTGACTACTGTAATGCTTATGTAAGTCGCAGGTGAAGATAATATTGAGTCACAGTGTGAGTTTACCTGGGCCAGAGGAGAGGAGGAGACAGGAGGGGAGGAGAGGAGCAACGGCAGCAGGAGCAATGAGACGGTCAACATCTGGAGAGGAGAGGAGAGGAGAGGAGAGGAGAGGAGAGGAGAAAATATTGGATTCATTAGTTAAAAATTCATTAAATTATCTCAATATTGTGCAAAAAAATGACAATTATAACAGTAAAACTACTCATTTACCACAGACTGCTACTATTACAACCACTGTAGTAGCACTACTGTTACCACCACTAATGCTACAATGACTGCTGCTGCTACTACTGAGAAATCAATTAAAGCAGCGTACCGTGCTGTGCCAGTCCAAACACAGTTTGTCCAGATGCCGTTGCTTTAAAACAGCCTGTAAGAACAGGTCAGTCAGTATCCTTAGATTCACTCCACAGTGTTTGAGCAGCAGTCAGTCAGTCAGCAGTGAAAAAGAAATCCTAAAAACAGTCAGGAGGTAAATTCATATCCAAATATCCAGATTATCAGTATGGATCCATTGAGCAGAAGCTGTCTGCTCTGCTCTGCACTGAAACAACATCTGAGTTAGAAGAAGAAAGAGGAGCAGGAGGAGGAGGAGGAGGAGGAGGAGGAGAGAAAGGAGGCCAGCTGTCCAGAGTCACACAGCCCACCTCCCTCCTCCTCCTCCTCCTCCATGCAGCTGAAACACACACAAACACACACATGAGCTGTCCTCTTGAAGGATGATACGATGAAGGCACGCGACCGGCTGACATGTTGAGGCAGCGCTGGACAGCCCAGAGGAGAGAGGAGGAGAAGTTATTACTGCTCTGACTGAAACGCTCAACAACAAAGGAAATCCTTTGACCTCCTGCACAAAACCTCTTGACATACTTCTACATGTTTAAACTGTGCTGCCAGAAGGATCTGGAAATGAAGTGGATACTTCTGGGCCACACAGACAATCAACACGCCTCACATAACAACAAGGAGTTATTAACAATCAAAAACAGCCCTTTGTGGTCGGTTTTTCAGTAAATAAAGTACTGAAACATCAAAATGCAAGTAAGCCAGCCTATAACCAGAAGATAAGATAATCGTTAATGTCTAAAGAAGTGCTCAAACTTGCAGTTGTGTTCAGAAGAAAAAAAAATCCATAGTTGAGTGTTTGATTCAGGCTGCATTAGGCCTTCACCACAGAAGACATTTTGACATGTCACCATAAGACAAGGAGAAAATAATAAAATGAAAGCTGGCCGACTTCCATGTTGTTACTGTGCTGAGCACTTGAATGTGGCAGGGCCACTGAGGGAAATTATTATCATCACTTTTTGAAGACTTTTGGGTGTTTGAACATCATATTATTTATATTTCACCTGAGACAACTGAGATACTGAGAGAAAAGAGACATTTTCAATCATTTGTTCGACACAAATCTGATTTAAAGGTGCACTGTATAATTTTGGTGAGGACATTTTACTCAGAAGTGAAAGATCTTTGAACAAAACTAAATACACAAACTCTCTCTGTTTTCATGACTGAATAAACTGAATAAACAAACTGAACATAAACAACAACACAATTTCATAAAGTGGCGGACCCTGCCAACCTTCTAGCTTCAAACACTGTTCTGGGGACCTTATTTTCCTCTGAGAACAGCTTGTTTATTCACTTATGGAAAAGACAAATATTTCTGAGTTTGTATTATTATCTCTTTAATATTTTTAAATATTGAAACCCTGATATTAAAACTGAGTCTTAATTTCTTCTCCAAAACTACATAGTGCTCCTTTAAACTCTCAAACGTTTTGGTGTAGTACCACACTGTGACCAGCAGAGGGCAGAGTCACCATGTTGCATGTGTACGTGCAGTTCGATCTTTACAGTGTCAGAATGCAGCACCAGGTTTTCTGTCTGCCAGTTAATGTGCTGTGAATGTAACTCAGTACAACTTTATGGACCACACAACTACAAGATGAACCACAATTTCAAGTTGTTATAAATTGGATTTGACACAGAATCAGGTAATATTGCAGTTGGTTGGAAAAAATTCAACTAATTAAACAATCAAAAGTTATACAAAAACTTTGGACAAACCAGAAAGATACAGGGAACAAAGCAGGAACACAGGTGCTGGTTCTGGGCTGGTTCAGCCTGTGAACCTTTTAAAAACTGCTCTGCTTTTCCACAGACATGAGAGCTACAGTAGAGTCACATCATTCAATCACTGCATACATCTCCAATTTATTGGCCTGATTACAGAGTAGGCACTGGCTCTGAACCAGCACCTGAACCGCCTTGGTCGAAAAGGGGTAACAGAGGGCCATGGAACAGACACAGGAACACTAATGAACCAACAGAGAGTGAAGGAAAAACACAGACTTAAATACACAGGTGTTAATTTACGAATAAAACACAGGTGCACGCAGACACATGAAAAAGACAAAGACAGGAAGTGGAATGTAAAACATGACATACAAGGAGAGGCTTTCAACATAAAACAGGCAATCCCAAAACTAAAACTGTCATTATCACTATCTTGTCCTCATTTAACTGAAGAAGACATGCACAGGACAGTTTTGTAGTTGAGTTACATCGGCTTGAAGTTGGGAAATGAGGGGGAGGGAGAGCACGGTATCATCTGCGTAGCTGTGAAAAGAGACAAGTAAAGACGGAGAAGAAGTGGACCTAAAACCGACCCCTGTGGCACCCACATGATTAATTGATAGATTTTTTTTAGAGTGCCCTACCCTCATTGGTTTATGAGACACCAAAAATACAGTTGCAGCGGTCAAACAGTTAATTTCATTTCATTTCCTCACAAAATGACAAATAATTTTGCAGTTGAGTCTTAAACAAAATAATCTGCATTCTCTCCCAAGCTTGACAAGGAAAATCTGCCATGAAAAAGTTTCCCTTCCTAAAGCACAGCTCAAGTTTTTCATAATCATCCAGCAAAAAGAAATCATCATAAATGGAGGACATTTTAGTAAAAAGTAAGTGCAAGTGTGGACTGCAGACAGAAACAGTGAAGCGTCTGTGCATAATGCAAGAACAAAACCAATCAAGGGCGAACCCAGAAATCTCGACCCATGCCAAGTGATCAAGGAGAATCTCGTCAAACAGCTGCACTGACACCTAGAAGCAGTTTGGCCTCTACATAACACTCTTTGGAGAGCTGACTCTGTGCTGTGGTGTTCATGGAATCCGTATTTAGTATAATAATCCTTCACATCCTCTTTTAATGACCAACAGAAAGGATCTCTTTGTCCCGTCTCTATTGAGGGTAAGTAAATGTGTATCAATCGCCATTTAATTTTAATTCTGTAAAGTTCAACTTCAAAGTTTCTCCCTCTCTCTCTGGCGTGACAGTCAGCTGTGTGTCAGAAGTTCAGATAAACCCACCCGCCTGGTGTGCACTGTAACACCGACGGAGCGCTTCCTAAAAATACAACAGAGAGGTCAGCCAGAGTGTGCGCACATCAAATGCCTGTGTGGTCTCTTTTAAGGAAAGGTATGTTATCGTTCTTCTCTTGAGCTTCGTGCAAGGCGATAACAGAGGTGTGATACATGCAAAGACACACTGAAATGCACACGCACACACACTTATGTGAGGTGTGAGAGCAGGAGAGGAGACGATGACAGGAACTAAAAGTCTGCTCACACTCTCTGCGTGTCTCTACATCGCTGAATCTGACTGGTTCAGAACAACAGATGGTCCATTATGAGTGCAGGGCTTCCACAACAACAAGCATGCCTGTGGACATGCACACCCACTGATGTGCTTCAAGTCTAGGGCTGAAAAAATATACAATTCTCCATGCTCATATAATGTTTTGATCAATTATTTAATGTATAAAATGTCACAAAATTTGCGAAGAATTTCCACTTTTCTTGTCTTCAAGGATTAATTGTACAGAAAAGCAGCCAATCCTCTTGTCCTATAGTTTGAGCAAAGTAAATGTTGGGATTGTTTACTTGGTAAATGACTTCAACCTGACTTCTGGTATTGTTTTGTCACTCTACAGCAAAAACCACCATGCTTCACATACAAGCACGAGTTCAATGTACAAGATGAAAGTCTAAAATTAGATTTTTTATCTTTTTAAATACAAATGACTAAACAAACACTATATAATAGGCCAACATGTGTTATAATACATTATGAGGAATTCACCTGGATGTTCAGAACTGGCATCAGAATCTTAGAAGAGCCACAAATTTGACCCAGCATTAGTACCCGTAATGTGTTATCATGCCACATCACTGCTGGGAGCCAGAGGAAAAAGGACAAAAATCCCTGAATTGTTGCCGAATAAGTGGGTCAATTGATATAAAATCTGCAGTTTTTTTTTTATTAGCTTTCCAAATTGACCTCAGGATGAGAGAAACGGGTTCACACAAAGTTCAGCTGTGATGTTTGGCACAAGCTCAAATCACCTGAAGTTATTTGGAACAAGTTGTTTATCAAGTAAATTGTTGTTTAAAAGTTTGGCGCATTTAAGAAAAGGTCAGAAGTTTACCCCAAATTATCTTTATGTGAATCTGCAGCTCTCTTTCTTCATATTGAACCTTGAGGGGGTAAATGTGTTCATTTGAATTAAATGTGGGGAAGTATCAAATGAAGACACGCCTCATAAACTTCATCAAACTCCTCTGAAGTGCAGCTGAATGCCACCACTTCACTGCTAAACCACCCACAGCAGTCTTAATGCAGTGAAGCAAACACTCGGGTCACAACTCTCTCAATGTATTTGCACAAACAACTTCATTATATTGAAGCTGTGTGAAACTTACAATACAAACAGAATGCAATGATGTGCAGACTGTGCTCACCGACAAAGGTTTTATGAGGTGTTCCTGAGTCCTTTTGTAAAGTGGTGAACCTTGCTCGTGATGGACTGAGCCTTTAGAGGATAACTCTTTCACACCCAATCATGATGCTATCACCTGCTACCAACAAACCTGTTAAATGGAGGTGTGGAAGTTCAGTTACCCTGAGCTGATAAGAATACAGCATGCCGAGCTAATCAGCCAAGAAAGGATGCGTCAACAATGCCAGATGTCTAATTATTGTATTTGTATGATAATTTTGCCCTCTCTCCGATGTATGATATTTTCTGACATGATCCAAGGTGCCTAAAAGAGAAGGAAGAAGTGCCAGTTGTGTTGAAATCAATCGGAGATGGAGGGAGGACCACACTAAAACCCAACAAATCTACATTGCATGACTTCTGATGAAGAAATGCCTCCAGAAAATGAAAGAAAACACTAAAGAGAGAAGGTTAACCACTGACTTATCCCCCCCAAATGATTGACAGGGCCGATAATAATTAGTATGATCAAACAAGGCCGGTCCGACTGATATACGCTGATGACACTGCACTAACACCAGCAGCACAAACAGCAGCCTTTCTTACGCAAATTCAAGGAATAAACAATGCGTCAATAAAAAAAAATCACTTGTT
The DNA here is from genome assembly GCF_965226575.1 of Pagrus pagrus. NCBI lineage: Eukaryota > Metazoa > Chordata > Actinopteri > Spariformes > Sparidae > Pagrus > Pagrus pagrus. Next base: position 3,931,979 of record NC_140199.1, on the reverse strand, counting down.
TACCTACTCTCTGAATCGTGTTCTTTCATTTTCTGGAGGCATTTCTTCATCAGAAGTCATACAACGTAGATACGTTGGGTTTTTGTGTGTTTCTCTGTGCATCTCCCGTAGACTTCACCACATTCGGGCCACAAAGTGAGATTCATACAAGTTGACATGATCAAGACAGTGAGACATGGATCCTACGTCTCACCTGATCTAGAGCTGAAGCGTCTTGCAGGTGGAGCTTGAATTTTTGCCTCAGCTGTTTTCATGAAAAGTATATCAGCAGGCTTCCAGTCATGCTGTCTTTTGTATTAGTATAGTTTTTCCCAAAAAATGATAATTTTAAGCCTCTGATAGTTTAAATTTCCCGTTGTGCAACGCAGGGAGGCATAACAAATTTACTGTCCAAATCTGAGAGAGAGCCACAGTAGTCATGTTTGTTATGCTTGGCTGCCATGTAAAAAACAATATTTTGTCAAGTTACAGCTAAAGCACCGCAGACTGATTTGTTTTTATTAATAAATAAAGTTGATGAGGTCAATCAGTAAAAGTATTGTCAAATAAAATTAGCTGATTGACACATGATTCTAATTATGTTTTCACAGCGTCCCAGCTGAAAGAAACTGGAGCTTCTGGTCACGTATTGTTGTTTACTACCATTCATACCAAGTGTCACATGGTGTAACCACTGTTTCAGATGAATCGAGAGGAACTCTGTTCTTCGCTGCAACCCACTAACCGATCAACGCCTGGAGGGAAAAATCAGCGCACTTGAAACTATCACAAGTTCTCTGGCAGCTTCCTTCGAATTTTTCATGCTGAACGAAGAAGCTATAGGCAAAATCCTGTCACTATATTTACCCCCCGTCATCCTTCAGTAATGATCGATTGCAAGAGTAAAGACAAGTGAGAGTCTGCTGTGATTTAGACATGTTGCACCACTTTTTTATTGAAGAGGGATGCCTAAATTACACTGCGATTGTTCCCACCACTCCTCTGCAGAGGCACTGACCTGCCAGATTGAGGACATGATCCCTCACTGGCATCCCACATCATTACCAACTAGGGGTAGGCGATTATTAGGGGCTCTGGTTATCGGTATTAGGTGTACTTGTTTCTGTGTGACAGTAGACTCTGCGATGAGACAAAACATTTGCATTGATTAACAGATCCTTGTGATTAAATCATTATAAAATTGTGAGAGCCCAGATTTTATGACATGAGACTTGGTGAAAAAAAGGTTTTGCCAGGTTTCTCACTTGATTTTTTTTTCCACACTTGGTTTCAAACTCTCTTTTATTTTACCATCTCCTCGAATAATCTTTCTAATTTCCACGTTGTTGTTTTTTTTTTTTTTCATATTTGAAAACAGATTTTTTTTTTCAAGCAGAAAAATCTTCTCATTTAGTTTCACATATGAAAATAAAATTGTCCCTGACAATTTTATTTCTCCCCTGAGAAAAAGCTCATAAAAAAAATTCCCCATCTATTTTTGTTTTCAAGTGGAAAAAAACATTTTTAGGAGAAAATGTGTGAGGGGAGAATTTATTTTCCATGTGTGAAAAATAAATGAGCCCTCAGGGCCTCGGTAAGAAACAGATACTTTGATTGAATCTTTTGTTACATTGTGAGGTGAGCCAAGACGAGCTCTGAGTCGGACCTTAACGATCACAGGAATCCAAACATTGTACCAGAATCTCAGCCACTCTTCGTCTTGATCTTGTCATCAGTACAGTACTAATTACAGTCGCACTTAAGTCTAATCTATTTAACCCATGACGCCCATCAATCACTTCACCGCCTTGAAACAACTCTGTATTAGCCCTTTGCAAATCTACTCATGATGAACTTGAGACGTGGTCTCTCAGACGCCCTACCCTGTGATGCTTAGCCCAAACCTACAGTATCATTTCCAGAGCTTTACCAAGGGGTTTAGGCATCAGGTAGAAAGGTTTACCGTCTTATTATTTTGCCTCTCATACATCATTTTCATGTAGCCTAATTACTGAATTTAACAAGGCCCTTATAGCTGACATTGGTATCTGGAACCACAAGGTCACAAATATGCAAAGAGGGACCAGTTAAACACATAAAAACTATCTCGTCAACATCAACCACATAACAGTCAGTTGACTAGTTCACCTACTTTTAGACACTTTGCTTGTGACTATGTGGGAAGAGTGTTTGCTGCATGATGGGGGATTTCCTGAGCCTGCCTGGACTGAGGCGACTGATTGCTTTGATTACGAGGACACTGCCAGAGCCTTTACTGTACATCTTCTTATATTCAGTAAAGTGTAGCGAATATATTCAAGGTGATTTATTTGTCATTATACAACACAGGGTTGTGTAACAAAATGGACGTTTGTTACACCCTCATGCCACATAAACAGTTATTTAGTCTATAAACATATATACCTATACACCCAGGAGGTAATTCTGTAGGGCATTTTTTTTAAATTTGCGTCTAAACAACAGCAACAAGACGGTGATGGTAACATGGTTGGCAGCTTCACATTAAAAGCCTGACATCAGGGAAATATAGTCCATCAAGTTTGACTGTGTTTAAGCAGCAAGCGGAGTCCACGTCTCCTCGTCCTGCTGTCGCCTACAAACGTGGTCCGCCTGTTGAGTGCATCAGCTTGATCAGGGATGCTGTGGTGGAGACATGTCTCTGTCAAGATGTAGGCACAACAGTGTCTGATTTCTTTACTTTATGCTAAGCTAAGTAGCTGTGGCCTTATACTAAACAGCTAACTCATGGTGAGAATAAGCACATTTCCCAAAAAGACATTTTTTTAAGTCAGCATGGCATCAACAGACTTACTCGCAAGTGTGTCTCCTCTCTGTTCATTCTGGATTCCCAAGTGGTGTAATCAACGAGTGCAGCCCAAAGCAACTCTGGATGCAATTGGATAAACCTGCAACCAATCGAGATGTGTGACTAAGTGTTGATTGACGCATGCAAGTCGGGGTTTGTTCTTGGTCTGTTTTCAAGCTTTCAAGTGCTTACGAAGGCTGTCTTGAGGTGCTCCGGTTTCCCCCACCATCAAAAACACGTACAGGAACTAAGAAAGATCATCCTGGAAGATCAAAAGTCATAAACACAAGAGAGAAAATAATTTAGGTCAGACTTATAAAACGCATCACCAGTGTTCACCTTGTTTCACCTGGTACCAGGCACAGGACAGAGTGAGTGACGTCAGCGCAGTGAAACCTGTGACTTTTTAAATCTGGATCGGTGACCCACATTGGATAAACTATCGTGATTGGCCCGTTCCAAATCGGGGAAATCTGTCGTGCGTGCGTGGCGAGATGCATCTGCCTGGGGCTGAGCAAATAAACATGTGCTCGCAGATTTGTCAGGCTAGCAGCAGTCGATGGAAACTAAAATTGCTCACCGACGTCTTTTGGAAAAATTCTTAAAATTTCTGCAAAATATAGATGAAAGTGTGTGTGTGGATGGACGTGTAAACTGCTGTTGATTTTAAATGTAACTTTCCACTCAGTCGCAGCAGTAAAATGACCAAACAGAAGGACAAAGAGAGACGTATAGAGAAGAATGGACTGGGAGCTGGACCATTGTGTCCTAATACAATATCTGACTTCCTTTAGATGCCAGACACCACAAACGCTCACAAGCACATACTTAAGAGTTGAATAGCAGGCAGCCAGGCCCCAAGCCCACTTCCTCAACTGCAGATATAGACGATGGACAGAGGGAGGGAGGGAGGGAGGAGGAGGCTGGTATAAATTTCAGTCTCACATAAACTTCAGTTCAGTCCTCAGGACACAAACTGCTGTCATCTGTCTTCTGCTGGACCGACTCTCACTGACAACTCAACCGATCGAACTCGACTCAGAATCTGTTCGAACATTTGCTCTTCTGTGTGTCTGACTCTCTGCTCAGAGCCTGAATCTCACATTTAAAAACTTTAGTTGGAGTACAACACAAATACTTTAAACAACTGGAAGACACCTGGACATCTTCTGCTGCTGGCCGCTGAGGATCGGCGGAAGGCGAAGAAGTGCTGTGTGCTCAAAGGCACTTAAACAGTACCTGCTGAGGAGGAAGAGGAGTTTAGCGGCCGCTTTAACGGCTTTATCAAGATTTTCTCACGCCAACTACAATCTCCTGCTTCTGTTTCCTAAATCAGGTAAAGTGTGTGTGTGTGTGTGTCCGTCAGGTTGATCCTGTAACACGACTTCCTGTAATTTTCAGCTAAAATCGCTATTTTTTAAAAATGATTTGGGTCAGGATCATAATTTGATTACTATCAGTTAAAATTCCTCTGAGACAGCGAGCAGGGAAATTTAACTGGGTACATTTACAAGTACTGTCGTGAAGAACAAATATGACATCTCTGCATCTCTGAGGCAGTTATTGTACTCTTTATCAAAGTATCTGACAGCTTTAGTGACTGATCAGGTATTTAAATGTTCCTTTATGGGTTCTTAAGATAAATAAAACAATTTTAAATCCTCTTGGATTAGCTGGAAAATGCACCGTTGCAAAACCGTAAAAAAGATAAAGACTTTATAGATACACAGTTTTCAAAGCACAGTGATGCTGATGATTTTTACAGACTGATGCTGCAGATTAAACAAGCCACGAGTATACAAAGGAGATAAAATGATGCAATGGCAGCAGTGATATTAATCTAAAAACATCAGATATGACAGGGAACAACTTCCTGCAGCAACAAGTACTTTTACTTATGATTGTCAATGTGGTTGATAATACTTCAGCATTGTTTTGAATGCCAGACTTGTTGGCCAGAAATTGTTTTCCAAAATGCATCATCTCGAAATAAACAAAATAACTCAAAAAACAAACTTCTGGCTTGTTTATAAAAGACTTTTAAAAACTTTACTGAGCCCAAACTTACAAACCTCCTGGTTGTGTCCAAGTTTGGAGTAAAAGGTGGAAACTTTTGATTTATGCATTGGTTTTGTTTCTGAATTGACTTCCCTGCTTTGAATTAATGTCTCAATTTTTTTTCTCACCATTTCTTATCAAGATGACCTATTAATACTTTGTGGAATATTAATAGTGTAAGTCATAAAGAAAGATTAATATCGAAGTCAAAACATCCTCAGGTCTGAGTGATGTCAACGGTCATTCATTTATTACTGTAAACCAGCAGAGGAGAGTGTGTGTGTGTGTGTGTGTGTGTGTGTGTGTGTGTGTGTGTGTGTGTGTGTGTCTGTGTGTGTTATCAGGACAGGATGCAGAACAATACTGAGTGCTGGATAATGGGCGCATACACACACACATGAATGCAAAGGTCAGGCGAAAGTCTATACAAGGAAGTAATATTGTTATTAATGATGGTGGGAGCACTTGTGAAAGACATAAATACACACACACACACACACTTGGGTCACTTTTGGGGAGATTACATTGACTTATATTCTTTTCCTAAAGACTTATCCTAACCCTGACCTCGACCGCTGACCCAAAACTCTGCTTTTTATTCAATGAGGGACTCGGCTTTTGCCCCCGGTGTCATCAGCCCTCCTGATTAACTTGAGTCTAAAATGAAGGTGGCCTAAGTCATACCCACACACACACACACACGCAGACACACGGTTTGTTCAAAGCCTTTGGGTTTCACAAAAACAGGAAGGGAGGGGTATTTAAGGGACATTTGAACAAATGGAAGAGACTGATTGAGACTGACCGATAGGACTTTAAAAGCTTTAATCACCCAAATGTGCGGGTTTATCTGCTCCTTTTCATCGTGTTATGACGAATTGTACAATGAATCACCAATTCAGTTCCAAGACTTTAAGGCCTTTGCACAGCAAGTCCGTTTTTATCGTAGTCTGTTTTGTAATCCGTCACCCGATGAAAAATCTTGCACACTGAATATGATGCATTTATTTTTTCCATTCATGAGAAATACAAGACAAAATGAAGTTGTTGAGCAGTGAAGCTGAGTTTGTGGTCCTCTCACTTCTCGAAAAAATCAAAATCAAAATAAAATACTTGGTCCACCACCTCCTGAAAACAATACATGCAACCTTTATAGTCCAAACAAATCCCCTAAAACTATAACAAGTTCTCAACCCAATGGCAGGAATACATGTTAGCTACAGTAAGTAGGTTTCTACAAAACCACATGCTTTTGCTTTTGCTTTGGTTAGGTTTACATACATCGACCACTTGGTAAAGGGTTAGAAAAACATCATGGTTTGGTGGAAAGTATCTGTTTTGGTCTCCACGATCACAGATGGAGATGGTTCAACTTCCCGACCAAAAAGGTTTTGGTCACTAGAAAAGAGGACGAAAACTTCTGTAGGTCTCCTTTAAAGAAAAAACACCCAGTTTTGACGCCACAAAAGCAGATTAAAATTTCTCCGAGTGTCCTTACAAGTATCCAGTGGTGTGACAAATGTTGAGGCGACTGAGCCACAAAAGACTAAATAAGGCAGTTTCTTGCATTGAAAATCGTGTTTTTCTGCACCAAATATTAGATGTTGCATGTCAAAGTTTACCTGAAGAACGAGAGAAGCATTATTTAAAAAACAAAAACTTACTTAAAGGATTGTCTGAAGTGATCTAACAGTATGTCATAACTCCAGGAATATTCCTTAACGTCATAAATACCAAACATGAACATCACTGGAACGTACCGGTCAGATTACTGCGACATTTACCGAGCATTTTCTCTCAGGACAGAACACAAACAGAAAAATTGTTGTAACATTGTTTTTCTATATTGTTTATATGGTGAACACCCAAACTTCTACAGTAGTCTTGTTAAGTAGTCTACAGTTAAAACAAGCAGTAGTACACACTGCATACATAAACATACTTATTCATATCCACAGTGACAGCGAGGGACAGAGACAGACTGTGTGTTTACAGTCCACGTTGAGTTTTTCCTTCCCCCAGAGACAGACGGAGGGGAGTGTGGGAACCGAGAGTGAAGCTAAACTAAGACATGGGCACAGACATTTTTATTAATGGGGTCGTGGGCCTGGTGGGGAGAGGGTCACAGAGGTCAAGATAATACAAGACAACACACACACACAAACCACAATCCCACACCAAGCAGTCATGTTACAGTAACAGACTGTATACACTAGTCCACTTCCATCCACCAAACTTCATGCAAATTTTAAACAAATCTGCCGCTAATTAGTGAAAGAAAACTGAAATAAATTTGGAGATGTAAAGTACAATATAACACGTTAAAAGGTGACGTATATTCAATGGTGTTTGACGGGTTGTTTGCTTTTCCTCTGCTAAAAACGTTCTTCTGAGTTTTGTTGGAAGGAATTCTGGGAATGTGTTGAAATAACTCACTGAGGCAGAAGAGAAAGTGGATGCACCAAAAACAAATCTTGTTTTACACAAAATTAATCCCAAAATGTTTTGAACACACAAAATAACGAGGATACACACACAAAAAAAACATTGTGTCTTAATTAAATTACTAGTCACAAATTTTATCACAATTTGAGGTACTTGTACTCAAGGGTTAGAGTATTTCCATTTTGTGCTACTTTATACTTCCTCTCCACTACATTTTGGAGGCGAATATTGTACTTTTACTCTACATATTTTTGATTACTTAAGTTACTAGTTACTTTGCAGATTGCATGCAGTGTCAGAGCCAAAGTAGCACAGTTTTAATCAGAAAAATGACGAATATCAAATCCAATTATCTGCCATGATGATAACTGACACATAGTTTACAGTAAATAACATGTATATATGTTTAATTTACTTTTAATGTCAGATAATTTAAGTATTTTTACTCTATTTTTACTCGGGTAGTGTTAATAACATTATTTGAATGAAAAACTTTGCTTTAATTGTGACCCTTTATATTAAATGTATGTAATAAAATTAGATGGACAAGTTACATGTAATTAAAGCTCTTAAAGTCGGTATTAGAGTACATCGATTCACTTCATACATGCAGCTTTTTTCAAAATCTTTTGTCGAAATAAACCATGAATGAGATCACGAGAAGCCTAAACTCAACAGATGACCCCTGACCCCGCTGCAGACATTAAACCTGCGTGCGCTCTCTGTTCCTCAGGTGAATCGTGAACCTGCAGAGCTAACAGACAATCGCTGGACGAGCTGAAAAATCTGCGCTGAGCTTGTAATCAGTCATGGCAGACTGGAGCCTGCTGGGAAACTTCCTAGAGGAAGTACAGGAGCACTCTACCTCAGTTGGCAAGGTACGACACACAAACACACTCACGCATGTACACACTGCAGTGCACACACACACAGCGTGCCAGCCAGCGCGGCACCAGTCTGACTTCCTGCGCACATGCTGGAAGAAGATAAACAGACGTAAACACGCTCTGTTTGTTTGCATTGAACAACCGCTGAGGAAATCATCATGTAATTTCTTAAAGGTGGAAAATATCTGAGCTGAGACACGACGGCTGCAGGTAATGTGTCGTATTTATGTAATAAAACTCTAAAACAAGGCTGTCAAAGGTTTGATTTGGCCGACTGGATGTTTCTAGCTAAAACAAAATAAAATAAAAAAATATTTGATTTAAATTTTGTGAGTTCAGAGGCTCTTAAAATATCATTCAAATCATTGTTTGTCGTAATCGGAACGTAGCGGGCAGTGTAACACTTCAGGAAGTCAGTCACTTAAGGGAACTTGGTGCCATTTTGCATGTTGACAATACAACACAACACAACACTGTACGATTGGTGTTTGCTTTTGGCCCGTGTCCAGCCTGCTCAGAAAACAGAACAGGAGAGGACAGACATCATACCGCGGAGGGAAAGTGAACCACGCACTGTTGGAGCACAGCCCCAGGATATAACGTTAGCAGTTAACGTTCCTGCAAAACCAAAGATACGTCGAGGATTGACATTTGTACCAAACGTGGCATGTCATGTTCACGTTACACGTTACACGTTACACATGATATTTCCAGCTGTTTTTGTGGCGACCAAAGACGGCTATCGTTCTGTTTTTGTATTTTTTGTGGCGTGTTTTTTAAAAAGGAGACCTGGGGACATTTCCAGACTTTTTTTGTTGTGACCAAAACAGGAAGGCTATTTTAAGCCAAAGCATGATGTTCTCTTAACTCTAACCAAGTGGATTTTCTGCCTAAACCTAAGTGTTATGACGAGAGAGAAATAGAAAACTGAACCAAAACAGATGTAAAAATTCAACATAAAGAAATATATCTGTGGTTCTGCAGAAACAGCTCAGTTGGCAGAGCGTGCGACCCAGGCAGAGGCTTTGTCCTCGCTGCAGTGGCCCAGGGTTCAAATCCAACCTGCGGTCCTTTGCTGCATCTCATCCCATTTCCTGTCACCTCTCAGCTGTCCTGTCGATAAAGCCATGAAAAGGCCAAAACCAAACAAAAAACCTACATCTCCATCAGGTGGACTCACTCCCACACTCTCCCAGTGACTGGAGGCGTCCACCAGCCAACGTCTCTGCGACTTGAGTATAAAATCAACACTAGAAACAGTAAGATACACAATGAACAACTGTTATCTGATAACTTGATACCTCACATACCTTTGTAGCAGCAATCGTCTCTAATCGTCTGTATTTATTAAACAAGGGAGACCCATTGTTTAATAAATACTGAAAAGTACAAAACGTAAGCCAACATTACCAAAAGGAAAAAAAAAATGATGAGGAAAACTACAGGTTTGGCTTTGCAGAGGCACAAGAAACACTGAGGGAGCACATGAAGCACAGTAAATGTGAGCGTACTGAGTTTGTTGCCCTCAGCACGCTACAATTAATCTCAAAATAAACTAAAATAACATGTAACTCTCAAATAAAACAACAATAACTATTCATGGTGTCCTGAAATCATACTCGAGAGTCCCTAGATAATTTCTCATCATGCATTTATTTACTTTTAAGCCATTTGTACCATTAATTTAAACTTTATTATCCCTGCATACTGAAACAAGACACCTGAGCAACATCTGCAGGCGAGACCAACAACTGTAATATCAGTAAAGCACAAGTCTGGCAGATCATCTTCCTGCAGATCTACACGCACGTTTTATTACAAAAACTCCTCATTACTTCATTATTTCCACACGTTATCTACTATATTTCCATAGTGTTGTTTCTGAGGGTTTGATTCCTTGTGTTTTTGCTCCACAGGTGTGGCTGACCATCCTGTTTATCTTCCGTATCCTGGTGCTCGGGACTGCAGCCGAGTCATCGTGGGGAGATGAACAGGAAGATTTCGACTGTGACACTGAACAGCCCGGCTGCGAGAACGTTTGTTACGACCGAGCCTTCCCCATTGCACACATACGATACTGGGTAATGTATACAGTTTATAATCTTTACTTGCAGCCATTGTTCTCCTTTCATTTCAGAACTGAAGATTAACTTTATTTCTCAACAACATGGCTCCTGGATGAGATATCATGTCTCAAATCTGTTGGTATAGCCCTTTAACTCTGAGCGTCACTAACCTCTGATTCACCTGATCTCCTCCCAGGTGCTCCAGATCGTGTTCGTGTCCACTCCCAGTCTGATCTACATGGGTCACGCCATGCACACTGTCCGCAGCGAGGAGAAGAGGAGGAGCAGAGAGGAGGAGGGAGGAGAGGGTGGAGGGAGAGAGGACGACCCAGGAGGAGGTGAAGGAGGAGGAGAAGTAGAGAAACGGGGGAGGAAAGAAGAGAAGGATGACGGGAAGGAGAAAGGTCTATCGGCAGGTCGAGTGCGTCTGAGGGGGGCGCTGCTGCAGACCTACGTACTGAGTATCCTGATACGGAGCATCATGGAGGTAAACTCAGATGCTAAATTGCATTGTGGGTAATGTAGGCGCCAGCTTTTTAAAAGCAGTCCACACATGTTCATGGTCATTTTTTTATTCCAAACATACCTCTTCCTTTTCTTAACCTGGCGCCTACATAACCCACAATGCAACTTGACTGTGTGACATCACCGTTTCCACCACTGTATAATATGACTGCAGCTGTCTGTGATTGGACGTCCACACAGGTAGTGTTTCTGTGTCTCCAGTACTTCCTGTATGGAATCTTCCTCCATCCTCTGTATGTCTGCAAGGTAAAACAAGAACTGCACATTATTTTTAATAATTTTTACAGATAAAACATGACATCAAGTCCTATATATTCATATTCTCGCTTGCTTTCTCTCAGGCCTGGCCGTGTCCACATCCGGTGAACTGTTACGTCTCCAGACCAACAGAGAAAAATGTCTTCATAGTGTTCATGTTGGCTGTGTCGGCTGTTTCTCTGGCCCTCAGTGTGCTCGAACTGCATCACCTGGCCTGGAAACACTGCTGCAGGTACGAACTCTGTGTGTGTGTGTGTGTGTGTGTGTGTGTGTGTGTGTGTTTGTGTGTTATTCTTGAACACATTCATGAGAGTCTGAAGGAGCATAACAGTGGCTGAAGCCTTTGATCAGACCACAGTGACCCAACATCACTGCAGGTGTTTTCCAAATCTGTGTCTGACATTCAAGAACAAACAACTTGTTTGTACTGAGCCAAAAACCAACACAGGATGCGGTTTAGATGGATTACAAGTGCTGCAAAAAACAAAAGGCCAGCTTTAATAGCATTAGCTGAAACTAAAGAGGAATACAAAACTGAATGTGGTACAAACCATTATGAAGCTCAGGGAGCACAGGCAGGATTGAAGACACGAGACGCAAACCAGAAGAACTGACAAAGAGTAAGAGGCTTAAATACACAGGGACTAATTAACAAATGAAACGCAGGTGAACAGGAAAAAAAGGCAGGAAAACACCAAGAAAGGAAGAGATTCGATGAGGAGGAAACAAAATAAAACAGGAAATAACTGAATTGAGAACCCAACATTATGATGGTTTTATCTGAGAGCTCTGTTGAAATAAATAAAAAACAAAAGCTGCCTTTAAAATGGATGAAATCAATCTTTACACGAGGGGGAGCTCCACTGATTTTACACATAAGAGCCAGTTTACCCATCGTGAGAGGGACTATTCAGCCTGTGAGAGACCTGTTGATGTTATCAGGGTCCTCTCGATTAGGTTTGGAGACCTAACAGAAAGCCTGTGCTACAAGCTGGGGATGCCGCGGCTCTGCTGCATCAATTTTACCATTGTTTAATTTAAAGTGGCAACAGACAACGTTCCCCCTGGTGTTTTCCGAGTGGTATTATTGATAGTGCCGCTGTTAACAAGACAACTGGCTCGTTTCAGTTTTAGGAGGGTAAAAACGTGAGTTTATTCAGTCATTGAGTCTCCGTTAAAAATGGATCAGTTAACCTTCCAATACAAATGCAAATGGTTTCATGATTCCTTATCCATTACATTGTGAAATCAACATTTACTTCATAATGATACGTTGCAGAAGAAAATGTGTCTACTGCCAGTTTAATAGGCTAAAAGATGCAGTAAGCTACTGCCTGCTACTCACATTCAAAATGAAAGGGTCACATTTCTTGAGTCAATGTGTATAAATGTCTTAATGTGTGATTTATCACAGGAATCCCAGTAACCTATTTGAAATGCATTAACTGTATGTTGAATACTTGAATAATAAAGATTTGAAAAGACCAGTGGTGAAAAAGTACTGAAAATCTGTAGTACAGTACAGTACTTTACTCAAATATAGCTCAAATACAAGTAAAACTACTGGTATTAAAATAATACTTCAGTAAAATTATTCTGCTCAAACATTACTCAGAGTATTAGTTATTTCTAATGCTACTGTTCTGCTCAGTGGTCATGGTCACCTCTCCAAACCTGCTGCAAAGCATTGTGGGAACTTTTTGTGTTTTTGTTGACTTGTTTGTAGTAAATGCAGATTACTCGGTGTGATGCATATTTAGGGATGAGTACCCAAAGTACACCAAACATGACTTGATTACATTAATCTGAGTAGCTGTTATTAGTAACTTCCACCACTGGAAAACACATTATGTTTATGTCAAAGTCCCACTTAACTTTATATGTAATAATTGAAAAAACACATAAGGTTTATGTATACGTCTGCATTCATTTAATTGAATTAGACTAAGGTATTTAATTTATTCACACTAACTCAACATGATCGAAAAAACTTTGCATTACAAAGCACGAGGACACAGGCAGCAAACGCAGGCTACAAGTGACAACGATGAACCAACAGAGAGCGAGGGGAAAATACAGACTTAAATACTTATGAATAATTAACTAATCGAACGCAGGTGTACAGAGAAAAAGGTGGAAAAACAGACAAAGACAGGAAGTGGAAAGTAAAACTTGACACATCACGAAAACTAAAAACCCAAAACATGAGGTGATTTTTACATTTTTGGGGCGTTTCTTTTTTTAGACAATGTCAGTGAAAATGCCCTTGTGGTGTTGTGGGATTGAAAAATAGGGATTTGTGTGTGCGCTGTGTGGTGTATGTGGGTATTAATCCTTTTTGTATTAGTCCTGTAGAAAATCTCCCACAGAGAGAGTCCCACAACTATTTTAGGCCTTCAGTGATTCAGCATTTCGGGAGTGAAACATAAAGGCCAAACTGTGCGAGAAAACGCCCCGCAGGCCTGAAATGTGACTTCCCACTTTTTCTGGGAATGAATGGCCGACTTCAATAGTTTTGAAGATTAAATCAGACAAATCATTGTTTCACAAGCTCTCTCTTGGGCACATGGTTCAGTTTAAAACATCTTGTTTACTAATCTTTTTCTTTTTGGTGACATTTTATCGTTCATGTGTCTGAACCTCTTCGCTGCAGGCGGTTCTTCTTCGGAAGGAAGGACGTCACTCCCGCTAACGCCTCGCTGGCCCGACAACTCTCTCTGACTCCTCCACCGCCGTCAACACCGCCTCCAGACTTCAACCAGTGTGTGATTGGCTCCACGCACTTCCTGCCCCTTCCTTTCCCCAACCACCGCCTGGCTAACCAACAAAACTCAGAGAACATGGCCACGGAGAAGCACAAAATGGCCGCCGCCGTGGAGGAGGTGAGTCTCCTCCAGATGAGCTGCTACCCGCCCGGTTGGCAGGAGACTAGTAACAATGAGATCCAAGATGGCGGATACCTGATGACCGACACTAACTGCTACAGCCCCGGCAGCAGGGAGATCAGCTGCCCTCAGATCCAAAATGGCGACACCGACCGGCTGTTGCTTTGCCCGAATGTCTGTCAGAAGGACAAGCGAAGACTCAGCAAAACCAGCAGAACGAGCAGCCGAACGAGAGCAGACGACCTCGCTGTTTAGAAAGAACGGACGCCCCTACTCCAACACAAACTAAATAAACATATCTGATATATAATACAGATATAGCTTCTGATTTAACAGAGCGTTTGGGGTGTTGGGAACTTTTTGACCCCTCGAGCCACCAAAGATCAACCTGTGGACTGAGCCTAAACTCACTGATTTACTGGCTGAAATAAACTGTTGCTGCTCTTAAATTCTTGAAGTAACAACATCTGAACTTTGTTATGATCACTCGGCACCAGTGAACAGTTTTGTTTATCCTTTTTACTGTATAGTCTAACTTGCTTTGGGCTTGTTTGAGCGCCTGTTTAAGCCCAGTTGAACGCAGATTCTCGTTCCCCTGTTTCATCAGACATGAACATGAATCACAAATGTTTTGATGTTCATACCAGCATGTTTTTACTGTTTTTCACTTTTTTAAAAGCTTCGTTTTATGTCTCTAAATGTCCTAAATTGTGTTTTTGTGACATAGTAGTCACTTGAGTTTCTGCTGCACTCTGTTACGGTCATGAACACATCTACACTGAAGCCTACTACAGTCTCTACAATCTGATATGAAGGTTGTGTGTTTTAAGTTTTTCCACACATCATTAGGGGCTCACTATTATCAGGATAATTTTTAATTGTTGGATTTCCTCTATTGTACTTTTATATTTATGTTCCAGTTAAAAAATGTGAATGCTTCATGTTTAAAAAGCTTTAAAACGATGCGAGCCCTGCTAGAGTCTGTACACTGGACTTCTGTTTATACGATGGACATTATGAGTGGAATCAGTTTTCTTTTCAGTTCATGCAGCCATTATCTGTCCATTTGTACATCCTCGATTCCTTTCCTTGCGTCCTCTCTACGCGTCTTAGTCCTCCCACAAGAGATGCGAGTGGAGAAGGCGAGGACGAGACACGAGGAGAGAGGAGACGAGGCAACAAAATGAGACATGACGTGTCACAGCTGCATCATCTGTCCATTGTTATGTTCTTGTATTGTATTTTATTATCTGTCAGATGAGCAGAACAGTGTCAATGACAACTTATATATTTACTTGTGACATAAATATAAAGGTGAAATGTCAGTAAAAAATGCAATTTGTTGCTGTGGTCACGCCTGTTTTATGTCACCGGTGCAACCGGTAAAACACCTTCGCATCCTCACTCCTACAAGCCTTCACTCTCCTTGAGATGCATGTTCGGGGAATTAATGCATCCTTCAAAATGGCGCACTGAGATCGATTTTTGTGTCACAGGCTGGACGGAGGATTAAGGACACGAGGAGACACAAAATACGACCCAATCACCAAAATAAATGTTGTAAATCTTAGTTTCTGCAAACCCCGATATCTTGAAACTTTATGTTTCTTTGACAACGCTGTGCTTAAGGTGTGTTTTTGGTTTAGCCATGAAAAAACACTTATTCCTTATGGTCAGGAAAAGATAATGTTTTGGCATAAAGTACCTGGTTCTGTTGTCACTAACACGGCTGTAAATTGTTCCGATATCTGCTTTTCTGCCTTTTAACACTGCTGTAAAATGTCTGAACTACTCGTTAAAAATATCCAGTGAGTTCACGCTTACAATGATCAAGAGTCCCTTCTCCTCCTGACGTTAAAGTCAGCTCATACACATGAACCTGAGTGTGATATTACACTTATTGTAGGAGATACTTTGGAAGCATACACATTAAACATATCTGTAGATTGCAGAAATCGACAAATATCGACATTACACTCTGGTGACTGGGCTGTTCATAGTAGATATTTGACTTTTAATTGTGGGGAAAAATACAGAATAAGACGAGTCAAACATTAACAATGGCCTAGTCAGCCATGACAGCGTGTCAGTGAGCATGAACAATACCAGCACCCTGACACTGAAGCAGATGAATTGAATTCAGCCATCATTTATTTTATTTGCGCTGATGCTTTTATTATTATGACATGTTAACATTTTTCAACATGGACAGACGCTGTACAGATTCGGCCCAATCAGTTGTGATTACACCGGCAGGCTGATAAATCAGCTTAAAGATCAACAATCTGCCTCTACGCTGATCAGATGGATTTCTGGCTTGTAAAGAAATGTTGGTCAAGTCTCTTGCAGCTGAAGCAGTTTGGCGGTCTGAGTTCTCACATGACTACTGTACTAAAGATTTTTATCAACTTTAGCAAAGCTTGTAAATATTTATGTCTTACATGGCTTCAGGTCATGTTTGATATTTACGATGTAAAAACCGGATGATAACATCAGTACTTTCTGCTCCAAAACCCACTGAGAGAGCAGCTGACAGTGCTGCAAAGCAACAGTAAACATTCTAGCCTCGAGGCTAACGTTAGCTAGCATGCTACTGTCGACAGAAACTTAAAATCTCACCTCCAGTTCTCGCTCAAGAATATTAAACCTGTGTTGACAGCGTCGCCCAACTCATCAAGACTTGTTTTACCTTCTGCTTTTGTTGGATGCACCATGTCGATCTCCATTTTGTTTATGTCTGCTTCCGCTGAGGTCACATAAGAGGGCTCATGTGTGAGCCTGTTTCGGTCTGCAGAGCCATGAAGCCAGAGAGCTAAACAGAGCAGGGTTTACAGTTTATTCAAAATGTGTTAACATTGAACATGTCGTGTGTCCAAATTGCAAATTAAACAATGCACATCCTTGTATCCTCAACAACAAACCTGCCAAGTCAACACAGTCTCACTCCCAGCCGGATTTAATTAAGTTCTACGTCATGCTTGGTTTGAGACACGGTGAGATTTTGCTGTTCTTGAGCACCGTGGATGACTTTGGGTACTTTCATGTCTCTTATTTGTCATTGTCCAAAAATCTCTGTGAAGTATGACGGAAAAAACATCTCATCAAGATTATCAGATGGTGTACATCCACCCTAGTGAGATTCCCTGGCTTGCCTAGCAGTCAGCATCAGGGGTGTGTGTGTGTGTGTGTGTGTGTGCGTGCATGCGCGTGCATGTGTGCGCATTTACCTCATCCCAAGAGTTTATAAGTTCAAAGTAATTCGTATCAGATTGCAAAACATAAGTTTTTCCATTTGTGTTAATACAACAAATTGGTTATTATTCTCTTTATGAATAAACGTATTAACACATGATTAAAATTACTGAGTCTGTCTCCTCATGTTGATTGGTCAGTCTGAACTGGTAAAAATGGCCAATGTGTTTGGCGGTCCAGGTCATAAAACTAACCCAGGAGTTCCACTGGTTGCATGTACGTTGCGGAGCGGTTTTGCTCCGTCATCCATCAACCCCCACATGCATTTTGAGGGCAGCACGGCGCAGCACAGTCACGCGCAACCGCAGTTATATATATATGTCATTGACACAACAACAAGCAGACAAAAGGTTAGTGTTCCCAACCGAAGGATTAGAAGAAGTGCTTGGATTTTTCTCTTTTTTGACATTTTCATGCTGGCGTCAACATGGAGTGTTTTATTATGAAAATTAACCAGATGTCATGTTGCCGTTGCAGTGTTTGACTTCCTGTCTGCTCTGTGCTGAATTCAACTGAATTGATGCACCGTGCACCGGCATCCAGGAAGGAATCGAAGCCTTGCGTATCTGCTACAGAAGGGTCCAGACTGCCGGAGCTGCAACATAGTAGATACGCAGCGGAGCCAGTGGAAGTACGCACATAAACTAGAGTGAAACCTAGACGGACTGAACGTGGATCTGGTTGAATTCAGGGGTGAGAAACGATAGAAGTGCGAGACATGAAAAATATCCACAGTGATAAGCATGCGTACACGAAGGAGGATTGCATGGGGCCGTAAGGTAAGATAAGGATACTTATGTAGAAAGATAGACACCTGTAATGAATGTATCATATGTCTGGATACAAAAGTAGGTGGCTTTATTTAGTGTAATCCTGAAGTAAACAATAAAAGCAATAACAGCTTGCTTCTTATTTGGGAAATGAAAATATACTATATGTACTCTGCAAGTGAGATTGTGATTATAGGCTCCTTTTGACCCTGGGCAGTGTGTTTTTAATTGGGCATGTGAGACAACGGAGTGCTAAATATTATTTACAATAGCATTTATTATTTATTATCAGTGGATGAGAGAGTGGCTAGGTCTGGGAGAGTTTTAGTCTGTGTATGTGTGAATATTTTGATGTTGTGTTGCTTCATGTGCTGTGTTGTGTGTGTATGTGCGAGTATTTTGATGTTGTGTTGCTTCATGTGCTGTATTGTGTGTGTATGTGTGAGTATTTTGATGTTGTGTTGCTTCATTTACTGTATTTTGTGTGTATATGTGAATATTTTGATGTGTTGCTTCATGTGCTGTATTTTGTGTGTATGTGGGAATGTATGTATGTATGTGTGTCTGTGTGTGTGTGTGTCTGTCTGTGTGTGTGTGTGTGTGTGTGTTTTAGAACATTGAGATCAAAGCACAGATCAAAGCAGAACAGAACTCTACAACCTTAGAAGTCCTTTCATGCATCACCACTGTTCCATTCTACAGAGTTCATAGAGGGAGAAGCTCCACAGTGAACCTCATATCACTCCTAGACTTCGAACTGAAATCTCAACACAGTAAGAGAATCTTCATCTTCAGATCGTCATCGTCACTTTCACCCACTACAACTTCATCTGAAAATTAGCGGCATGAAAGGCAAGAAGAATCAGGAAGGAAATAAGAAGAATACAAAAATTAAACAAAGCTCTCAGGACCCAGAAAAAATGGAAAGAGCAGGAGAACATTCCACAGACAGGACAGGACAGCCAGAATCAACCTCCGGACCCTCCAGACGCCAAAGTGAGAGTTCTGTCTCCTCTGTTTCTTCGACTACCTCAGTGACCTCTGATGTTGCCAACATGCTCGTCCTAATGACACTGGATAGAGCTGCTGACAATCTCAGCGAGCTGGGGCAGCATATCGTCAGGTGGGAGTCTGAGGGACACTCCGACACTGCTGACTCTGAGGGTCGCACCCAACAAAAGGTGGTGCAGCACTTGCAGAAGTTTTTTTACCTCCGGCGAGTGTTTGCAGAGCACCAAGGAGATTGGGGTACAACAGAAGAACCTGAAACTGACGGACCTGAAGACCTTTTCAGAAACATGGATTCCACAGAACATGCAGAACATGCAGAACATGCAGAACATGCATGGATTCCACAGAACATGCAGATGAGGTTGTTGGACCAGCCAGAAACGGAATCCAGAAGGTCTGGAAAAAAATTCTTTAAGGGGTTTACATCTGCATGTAGGAGTTTATTCAACACGCAGCCAAGAACAAAGGTGCCTGAAGAACATGGCTTGAATGTGGTGGAGCATTGTCAAGTGAGGTCTGCTGTCATGGAGGAAGACCTTGTCACAGACATGGATTCAACAACAGCACCCTCAGGACAGGACGGACATTTTGAACCTTCAGAGGTTCATGTGGGAGCTGAGCAAAATGTTGATGAAAATGTTGACACTGCCAGCTGCGACCTGACGTCTGACTCTGCACCTACTAGAAAGCTGTCTACCACTGACTCAATCAGTTCCAGTGAGGACACCATGACTGGTAAGGAAGCAGTCACAGACATTGATGCAACACCTGAACCCTCCATGGTGCTGTCAGGAGCAGAACATGTGGATGACGTCACTGGATCAGCCAGAAATAAGAAATCTCCTCCAAGGATGGGCAAAAAGAGCTTTAACTCTGCATGTAAAAGTTTTGTCAATTATCATCCAAGAACAAAGGTGACTGATGAACAAGGCTTGGGTGTGGATGATGTATCAAAAACCAACTACTCGACATGTGACTCTACATTTCATGACGAAAGGTCTCATACTGCCTCAATCAGCTCATTTCAAGCAGCGGAGCATTTTGATGTGATGTCTCCTGTCATGGAGGAAGACCTTGTCACAGACATGGATTCAATACCAGCACCCTACAGACAGGACGGACAGCTTGACCCCTCAGAGGTTCATGTGGGAGCTGAGCAACATGTGGATGAAAATGTTGACACTGCCAGCTGCGACCTGATGTCTGACTCTGCACCTACTAGAAAGCTGTCTACCACTGTCTCAATCAGTTCCAGTGAGGACACCATGACTGGTAAGGAAGCAGTCACAGACATTGATGCAACACCTGAACCCTCCATGGTGCTGTCAGGAGCAGAACATGTGGATGAGGTCACTGGATCAGCCAGCAATAAGAAATCTCCTCCAAGGATGGGCAAAAAGAGCTTTAACTCTGCATGTAAAAGTTTTGTCAATTATCATCCAAGAACAAAGGTGACTGATGAACAAGGCTTGGGTGTGGATGATGTATCAAAAACCAACTACTCGACATGTGACTCTACATTTCATGACGAAAGGTTTCATACTGCCTCAATCAGCTCATTTCAAGCAGCGGAGCATTTTGATGTGATGTCTCCTGTCATGGAGGAAGACCTTGTCACAGGCATGGATTCGATACCAGCACCCTACAGACAGGATGGACATCTTGAACCTTCAGAGGTTCATGTGGGAGCTGAGCAACATGTGGATGAAAACGTTGACACTGCCAGCAGCGACCTGACGTCTGACTCTGCACCTACTAGAAAGCTGTCTACCACTGTCTCAATCAGTTCCAGTGAGGACACCATGACTGGTAAGGAAGCAGTCACAGACATTAATGCAACACCTGAACCCTCCATGGTGCTGTCAGGAGCAGAACATGTGGATGAGGTCACTGGATCAGCCAGCAGCGATTCTAATTTGAAAAAAAAACTGAAGGCAGATAAGAAATCTCCTCCAAGGATGGGCAAAAAGATCTTTAGGAGGTTTAAGTCTGCATGTAAGTGTTTTTTCAATTGTCATCCAAGAACAAAGGTGACTGATGAACAAGGCTTGGATGTGGATGATGTATCAAAAACCAGCTACTCGACATGTGACTCTACATTTCATGACAAAAGGTCTCATACTGCCTCAATCAGCTCATTTCAAGCAGCGGAGCATTGTGATGTGACGTCTCCTGTCATGGAGGAAGACCTTGTCACAGGCATGGATTCGATACCAGCACCCTCCAGACAGGACGGACATCTTGAACCTTCAGAGGTTCATGTGGGAGCTGAGCAACATGTGGATGAAAATGTCAAGACTGGCAGCAATAACCTGAAATTTGGCTGTGCATCTTATAGAGAGCTGTACAACACTTTCTCAATCAGGTCCAGTGAGGACATCTGGACTGCTGAGAAGGCAGAACATGTCACAGGCATGGCTAAAGGCACTACAGTCATTATGGTGCTGCCGGCACCAGGACATGCATGTGAGGTCATTGGGTCATCCAGCACCGATGCTAATTTGCCAAAACCAGGATCTCCATTTGCCACTTCCAACAAGATGGAGGCACCTTCCCAGAAAGAAGATGCAGCAGCCAAACCTTCAACCACCAGCTTGCCTCCACCACCAGAGAATCACGGACAGTCTCCAGTTGAAGTGAAAGACCAGATGGTGTACCCAGCCTCCACCTCAAGACATTCAGCACAGGACAGACATCTTGAAGATTCCCTAGAGAACAACAGTGCTCTCTACAACATAGTCAAAGGATTCATTGACGGCCTTACTGAACAGCAGCGGAAGGAATGGAGCAGATGTGTTTATAGCTTGGATGTGCAGAAGAAGCTGTCTGACAGCTTTGTAAAGGGGATGAAGGTTTTGTTGACAGGGCTCAAAGCTGAGCTTTCATCACCCCTCCAAGGATCTGCTTCCCGATACCGTAGCTTGCACACATGTAGCACTACCTCTTGCCAAGTATGTGAGAAAGAGGCACTCGCCCGGAAGTTGCTTGCAAAGTTTACCAAGGAGTTGGACGTTACTGACGAACACATGAGGCAGATTTTGAACGGTTCCTTTGGGAAGGCTTCCTGTGATGTGGCTGCTGCAAAAACACCTGTCAGCATATTACCCAAAATCATCAGGGAGACTCAGATCACTGAGCGCAAGTTATTTCTGTCAGAGACCAGCGATCAGAGACAAAGACCACCAGAGACAAAGACCACTGGAGACAAAGTCCACAAGAAAAAGTCGTGGTGGAGCTGCTTTTGCAAATGTTGGAAGAAGAAGGTCGCCCCTCTGGAAGAAACCGGTGAAGAAACCACATTTCCACCGGTTTCTCTGGAGGATCTGGGTTATGTTTCAGGTTGCAGCTGCTGCTGCTGTCAGTGGTGCAATTGTTAGCACTGTTACCACACAGCAAGTAGGTCCTGGATTCGATTCCCAGCTGGTGCCTACTACCCTGTCCTCCCCCCTCCTACTATCCCCCTATTCCCTCCTTTCTCTCTCTCTCTCTCTCTCTCTCTCTCTCTCTCCCTCCCCTCTGTCCCCCTGAGCCCAGTGATGCTCATGGGGATATACAAAAAGTGTCGTGAGATATAACGTCTCTAATTAGGCGTCATCTCAAAACTGGTTTGACAAAGGGCTTCACGGTGGTACAGTGGTTAGCACTGTTACCTCACAGTTAGATTTACAGCAAGGGTTAAATTCCTGGCTGGGGTCTTTCTGTGGGAGTTTGCATGTTCTCCCGTGTCTGCGTGGGTTCTCCCCGGGTGCTCCGGCTTCCTCCCACCCCAAGACATGCAAGGTAGGACAATTCCTGCCCCTGCCTCTTTCTCTTTCAACCCAACCATTTAAGCCAGATGGCTGCTCACCTAGAGTCCGGCTCTGTTCAAGGTTTCTGCCATTTTAAAGGCAGTTTTTCCTTGCTGCTGTCGCCTTTCTCATGGGGGAATGTTGGGTCTCTGCTCTCTCCCTACAAAAAGTGAAACATCAAAATGTATGAATTGGCTGACATAGGGCGTCACGGTGGTACAGTGGTTAGCACTGTTACCTCACAGCAAGAAGGTCCTAGGTTCGATTCCAGATTCTTGGACCTTTCTGTGTGGAGTTTGCATGTTCTCCCCGTGTCTGCGTGGGTTCTCTCCGGGTGCTCCGGCTTCCTCCCACCCAAAGAAATGCAACTTAGGTTAATTGTAAAATATAAGAATAAAATAAATTGGCTGCAAATTGATCTAGTGTTGTCTGTCTCGTCAGGTATGTGTTGGTTCTGATGGTATGTTGGAAAACCTAATGTCCCCACGAAGCAGTGGAGTTCATTACACAGGGCTGGACAAACTGAATGTGAATACAATCTTGTCTTGTAATACCACTCGGTACCTAATGGGCCGATAGTATAGCTCACACTTTTATGCTCATTATTATCATGCTATATATATTTTACCTTAACTATATTTTGGTATTCATACCCAATTGGTGAGTTGGGTAGTCATGCGTTTTTAAGACAAGTATTGCCATTTGTGAACATTTTTATTTATATGAGTTTCGCATTTGATTTGAAAATGTCTCTTTAATTAAAACGTACTAAAACTTACATTTTGAAATGCTTTCTTCAAACTTTGGACAAGGTGAAACCCCTGAAATACTTTCCCGCCACACTCAAGCGGACATTGTTTATGTTCAAAGAATATATAGATGAATAAATACAGTAACAGTTAAAAAAAATAGATTAGAGATTTTCAAAATACTTAAAAAATATATTAATATATTTTAATATATTAATGGAAGCAGTTAATGTTCTTCAGAAGAGGTAGCTGCTAGCTTTCTGCTAACACTATGCTCCTCTTGCTACAACAACAATCTGCTACAATGATTTAGTTGCTGTTGACTTTCAATTGTGGGAAAAACACAGAATAAGACGAGTATAACATTAATGATGTTCCGGCATCCGGCAGAAATAGAGGCCTTGCGTATCTGCTACGGAAGGCTCCGGACTACCGGACCGAACCGAACCAGTGTGAACGGATAAGCCGGTGGCACGGAGTGAGGCCATGTCGATCTGATGGTGTTCACTGTCTGATAACTAAACAGGTCCATCACTCAACAAAATATAGAGAAATGTCCCACAAAGAAACATTACAGGACCAAACAACAATAACGTAGTAACTGGTAGTGTCTTTGGCAACTTATATGAGGAGAAAAATACCGCAGTTATACGTGGATAAGTGTCTGTCAGCCTGTCGGTCCTACCAACCAGTGGCGCAAAAAGTGGGTATGCACTATATGCGGCGCATAGGGGCGCCGCGCTAGAGGGGGCGCCAAAGCGATGGGGGGAAAAAAAATTTGAGTCGGCATTTTCTGTATTTAACAGCTGTTTGTGCATGTGTAAATCAATGATATGATCAGTAACAGAGAGGCATGTCATTAGGCGCCCCTCCGCTCCCTCGCCTCCCCTCCTCACGCCCCCTCCCACACACAACACACTATAGCCGTTCCAGTGCGCGCCCCCTCGAGCACGCGCTGGAGCGCGTTTTTTTTTTTTTTCCGTTTTGAATCGTGTTGTTTACATGACAGACGGGGGGCAGAGATGGAGAGGCAGAAGAGAAAGCTCTCGGGGGCACAAAACAGAAAGAGGGAGAAGGATAAAGATTTTGAGGGAATGAAAAAAAGTTTTTCTAAGTGGTTGAAAGACAGTGGGTAAGTTATGTCAGTGTATCAAGAGGAGGCTTGTAAATATTCAGGTTAGCTAAAGCTACTACTAGTAAAACGACAGGTTACTGTTGTCTTGTTGCAACTGTGTACTGATTACAGATCATGTCAAGAAAAATAAAGGAACATGTTTGTAGTGATGCTCCTGTCAATGCTCCTATTTAGTAAAGTGTAATAAAACCTTTACCAAAACTTTATCAGTACACCTGTTCAACATGCATTAACGTGAACATGTAGAGCACGATATTTTAATCTGCTCCGTCTCCACATTCACAGTCGCAGCACGGGGCAGAGCAGCTAACGTTAAACAAGCTAAAAAGAAAGCTGTCTGTGTGTCATCTAATCGTTAATCCTATAGTTTGTCACAAATCTAATACCTTGCAAACTCTCGTATACCGCTGCTGATTGAGACAAGCAGCCCCTCCCTCTAACGTGCAGGCTCACAGCAGGAGGACAGCAGCACAGAGACAGGAGAGGAGGAAGGATCTGATACTGAAACACGTTCTTTATTCTTTCAAAACGTCACTTAGTATTTAGATGCCAGGAATATGATTTCATTTAGTGACAGATAGAGATTTGTTTCTTATGAGATATTATTGAGTTAATTTAAAAACATTTGGAAATGTATGAAAGGTATGAATAATGATGGGAAGGAGGAGGAGGAGGAGGAAGAGGAGGAGGAGGAGGAGGAGCAGGCATCTGATTGCAAAACAAAAACTCAGGCGAGAATAAAAACATTGTACTTCAGTGTGTTCCAACTTAGATTACTCAATGGTAGTAGCACTTACAGTGATTATTTCAGTTTGGGGAAAAACTTCAGAGTGTTACCTTTCAAAAGAGTAAGCTGAAGCTTATCAAAACATACCTTCGTTCGAGTATGAGCAATGATTGCCTGACCCAATTAGCAGTGATCTCAATTGAAAACAGTGTGGCACGGTCTATTTCATTTGATGCCATTCTTGATAAATGGGCGAGTGCAAGGGCACGCCATGTAACAATGTAGTGGTAACACTGAAACATATAAAAACTGTTGTTTAGATGCCATAATGTCATATTTGCAATACAGACCCACTGCTACATGTTATTACATTATTTTTTGTTATTGCTGATCACCTGCTGCAATATGAAAAATAAAAGTGTGTGAAACATTGAAGAAAATAGAAAAAAAGGGTGGTGGTGGGGGGGGGGGGGGGCCTATAATATGTCTGCATACCCCTCAGAAAGTAGGTAGTTGCGCCCCTGCTACCAACTCTTCGTCACATTTCTGCCTGAAAAACAGCGCCTGTCCCCGGCAAAAAACTTTAACTAACCAACTGTTTGTCGCAGTGAAAAAATCACTGTGACGGTCAGCCCTCCACCTTCACTTCAGTGAACTTTCCCCCAGAAAACAGCCTCCCTCCCCGCGAGTGATAGAGTCAGACAGCGTCCTGTTTACTGATGGCAATTATGTAATTATGTAATTTAGAGAAAAGCGTAACTTTGTCACTTTCCAGGTAGTTTGGTGGGTCAGGATCCCAATCACAACACATTATAACAGCATCCATGTGATTATAAACAGACAGCGGGTACATGTTTAGATTAACAGGTAAACACCGGTGAAACACGTTGAAAAAAACACACGTCATCACCATGACGCATATCGTCACGCCTCTCTTGGAGCCGTGGCACCGGCTTTCTGTGTGAATTATACTCTGGTTCGTCTTTTATCGCTGTGGCCATAATCACATGATCATGAAAGGGGGGAGCATGTAACAATCATATGTCTGGATACAAAAGTAGGTGGCTTTATTTATTCTAATCCTGAAGTAAACAATAAACAAACACAACTTTTGTCAGTTTACAGCTTGCTTCTTATTTGGAAAATGAAAATACTATACTAAATAAACTGTGTGACTTCAGTGAAGAATCATATTTGTTCTTTCAAAGGGCCAGTCCCCATGGCCTAGATGTGTACTGTATAATAAAAGACGTCCGCAGTTTGATGGTAGCTTGGGAACTTTATTGCATGATATTCTGTAAATTAACAGTAAAGCTCCATCTGATTGACATAACCCACCCAGTTCACTTGGATCTACCTGCTTTTATTTTGACTTGTCTTCAATCAACCTGCCTCTGTTTCTAATTCCAAATATTATACTTGACATATGGTCATAATTAACGTTAATGTAAGTATTTGTTTAGCTTTTTGTATATGTGCATTTACTGTATGTATTTTGGCATTTATTATTTATTATCAGTGGGTGAGAGAGTGGCTAGGTCTGGGAGAGCTTTAGTCTGTGTATGTGTGAATATTTTGATGTTGTGCTGCTTCGTGTACAGAAAATGTGTGTGTGTGTGTGTATGTATGTGTGTGTGTGTGTGTCTGTCTGTGTCTGTGTGTGTGTGTGTGTGTGTGTGTTTTAGAACATTGAGATCAAAGCACAGATCAAAGCAGAACAGAACTCTACAACCTTAGAAGTCCTTTCATGCATCACCACTGTTCCATTCTACAGAGTTCATAGAGGGAGAAGCTCCACAGTGAACCTCATATCACTCCTAGACTTCGAACTGAAATCTCAACACAGTAAGAGAATCTTCATCTTCAGATTGTCATCGTCACTTTCACCCACTACAACTTCATCTGAAAATTAGCGGCATGAAAGGCAAGAAGAATCAGGAAGGAAATAAGAAGAATACAAAAATTAAACAAAGCTCTCAGGACCCAGAAAAAATGGAAAGAGCAGGAGAACATTCCACAGACAGGACAAGACAGCCAGAATCAACCTCCAGACCCTCCAGACGCCAAAGTGAGAGTTCTGTCTCCTCTGTTTCTTCGACTACCTCAGTGACCTCTGATGTTGCCAACATGCTCGTCCTAATGACACTGGATAGAGCTGCTGACAATCTCAGCGAGCTGGGGCAGCATATCGTCAGGTGGGAGTCTGAGGGACACTCCGACACTGCTGACTCTGAGGGTCAATGGGCCTGTCGCACCCAACAAAAGGTGGCGCAGCACTCGCAGAAGTTTTTTTACCTCCGGCGAGTGTTTGCAGAGCATCAAGGAGATGGAACTGAAGACCTTTTCAGAAACATGGATTCCACAGAACATGCAGTTGAGGTTGTTGGACCAGCCAGAAACTGCACTTATCAGAAATATAGACAAAGGTTTGGAAAAAAATTCATTAAGGGGTTTAAGTCTGCATGTAGGTGTTTCTGCGACAGGCAGCCAAGAACAAAGGTGCCTGATGAACAAGACTTGGATGTGGATAACGTATCAGAAAGCAGCTTCTCGACATGTGACTCTACATTTCATGACAAAAGGTCTCATACTGCCTCAATCAGCTCATTTCAAGCAGTGGAGCATTGCGATATGACGTCTCCTGTCATGGAGGACGACCTTGTCACAGACATGGATTCAATACCAGCACCCTACAGACAGGATGGACATCTTGAACCTTCAGAGGTT
The DNA here is from genome assembly GCF_965226575.1 of Pagrus pagrus. Lineage (NCBI taxonomy): Eukaryota > Metazoa > Chordata > Actinopteri > Spariformes > Sparidae > Pagrus > Pagrus pagrus. Next base: position 3,903,890 of record NC_140199.1, on the reverse strand, counting down.
CATGTGGGAGCTGAGCAAAATGTTGACACTGCCAGCAGCGACCTGACGTCTGACTCTGCACCTACTAGAAAGCTGTCTACCACTGTCTCAATCAGTTCCAGTGAGGACACCATGACTGGTGAGGAAGCAGTCACAGACATTGATTCAACACCTGAATCCTCCATGGTGCTGTCAGGAGCAGAACATGTGGATGAGGTCATTGGATCAGCCAGCAGCGATTCTAATTTGACAAAAACACTGAAGGCAGATAAGAAATCTCCTCCAAGGATGGGCAAAAAGATCTTTAGGAGGTTTAAGTCTGCATGTAAGTGTTTTTTCAATTGTCATCCAAGAACAAAGGTGACTGATGAACAAGCCTTGGGTGTGGATGATGTATCAGAAAGCAGCTTCTCGACATGTGACTCTACATTTCATGACGAAAGGTCTCATACTGCCTCAATCAGCTCATTCCAAGCAGCGGAGCATTTTGATGTGACGTCTCCTGTCATGGAGGAAGACCTTGTCACAGGCATGGATTCGATACCAGCACCCTACAGACAGGACGGACATCTTGAACCTTCAGAGGTTCATGTGGGAGCTGAGCAAAATGTTGATGAAAACGTTGACACTGCCAGCTGCGACCTGACGTCTGACTCTGCACCTACTAGAAAGCTGTCTACCACTGTCTCAATCAGTTCCAGTGAGGACACCATGACTGGTGAGGAAGCAGTCACAGACATTGATTCAACACCTGAATCCTCCATGGTGCTGTCAGGAGCAGAACATGTGGATGAGGTCACTGGATCAGCCAGCAGCGATTCTAATTTGAAAAAATCACCGAAGGCAGATAAGAAATCTCCTCCAAGGAAGGGCAAAAAGATCTTTAAGGGGTTTAAGTCTGCATGGAAAAGTTTTTTCAATTGTCATCCAAGAACAAAGGTGACTGATGAACAAGGCTTGGATGTGGATGACGTATCAGAAAGCAGCTACTCCATATGTGACTCTACATTTCATGACGAAAGGTCTCATACTGCCTCAATCAGCTCATTTCAAGCAGCGGATCATTGTGATGTGATGTCTCCTGTCATGGAGGACGACCTTGTCACAGACATGGATTCAATACCAGCACCCTACAGACAGGATGGACATCTTGAACCTTCAGAGGTTCATGTGGGAGCTGAGGAAAATGTGGATGAAAATGTTGACACTGCCAGCTGCGACCTGACGTCTGACTCTGCACCTACTAGAAAGCTGTCTACCACTGTCTCAATCAGTTCCAGTGAGGACACCATGACTGGTAAGGAAGCAGTCACAGACATTGATGCAACACCTGAATCCTCCATGGTGCTGTCAGGAGCAGAACATGTGGATGAGGTCATTGGATCAGCCAGCAGCGATTCTAATTTGAAAAAATCACCGAAGGCAGATAAGAAATCTCCTCCAAGGAAGGGCAAAAAGATCTTTAAGGGGTTTAAGTCTGCATGGAAGTGTTTTTTCAATTGTCATTCAAGAACAAAGGTGACTGATGAACAAGCCTTGGGTGTGGATAACGTATCAGAAAGCAGCTCCTTGAAATGTGACTCTACATTTCACAACAAAAGGTCTCATACTGCCTCAATCAGCTCATTTCAAGCAGTGGAGCATTGCGATATGACGTCTCCTGTCATGGAGGACGACCTTGTCACAGACATGGATTCGATACCAGCACCCTACAGACAGGACGGACATCTTGAACCTTCAGAGGTTTATGTGGGAGCTGAGCAAAATGTGGATGAAAATGTCGAGACTGGCAGCAATAACCTGAAATTTGGCTGTGCATCTTATAGAGAGCTGTACAACACTTTCTCAATCAGGTCCAGTGAGGACATCTGGACTGCTGAGAAGGCAGAACATGTCACAGGCATGGATAAAGGCACTACAGTCATTACGGTGCTGCCGGCACCAGGACATGCATGTGAGGTCATTGGGTCATCCAGCACCGATGCTAATTTGCCAAAACCAGGATCTCCATTTCCCACTTCCAACGAGATGGAGGCACCTTCCCAGAAAGAAGACACAGCAGCCGAACCCTCAACCACTAGCTCGCCTCCACCACCAGAGAATCACGGACAGTCTCCAGTTGAAGTGAAAGACCAGATCGTGTACGCGGACTCCACCTCAAGACATTCAGCACAGGACAGACATCTTGAAGATTCCCAAGAGGACAACAGTGCTCTCTACAACATAGTCAAAGGATTCATGGACGGCCTTACTGAACAGCAGCGGAAGGAATGGAGCAGATGTGTTTATAGCTTGGATGTGCAGAAGAAGTTGTATGACAGCTTTGTAAAGGGGATGAAGGTTTGGTCGAAAGGGCTCAAAGCTGACCTTTCATTACCCCTCCAATACTGTAGCTTGCACACATGGAGTGCCACCTCTTGCCAAGTATGTGAGAAAGAGGCACTCACCCAAGAGTTAATTTCAAAATTTACCAAGGAGTTGAACATCACTGACGAACACATGAGGCAGATTTTAAATGATTCCTTTGTGAACGCTTCCTGTGATGTGGCTGCTGCAAAAACACAAGACAAAGTCCACAAGAAAAAGTCGTCTTGGTGGAGCCGCTTTTGCAAATGTTGGAAGAAGAAGGTCCACGCCGCCCCTCTGGAAGAAACCGATGAGGATCCCACATTATTTCCACCGGTTTCTCTGGAGGATCTGGGTTATGTTTCAGGTTGTGTAAAAGACCCACCCACATGTTGGGCCGATGTGAAAAGCATCTATTCGTCAGGGACAGAAGAATGATGAGGCTCAGGATCAGGCTACACAGACCAAAAGGCCCTCGCTGCTAAAGACAGTCCATTCCAGCTGCTGCTGCTGTCAGCGGTGCAGTTGTTAGCACTGTTACCACACAGCAAGTAGGTCCTGGATTCGATTCCCAGCTGGTGCCTACTACCCTGTCCTCCCCCCCTCCTACTATCCCCTATTCCCTCCTTTCTCTTTCTCTCTCTCTCCCCTCTGTCCCCCTGAGCCCAGTGATGCTCATGGGGATATTCAAAAAGTGTCGTGAGATATAACGTCTCTAATTAGGCGTCATCTCAAAACTGGTTTGACAAAGGGCGTCACGGTGGTACAGTGGTTAGCACTGTTACCTCACAGTTAGATTTACAGCAAGGGTTAAATTCCTGGCTGGGGTCTTTCTGTGGGAGTTTGCATGTTCTCCCCGTGTCTGCGTGGGTTCTCTCCGGGTGCTCCGGCTTCCTCCCACCCCAAGACATGCAGGGTAGGACAATTCCTGCCCCTGCCTCTTTCTCTTTCAACCCAACCATTTAAGGCAGATGGCTGCTCACCTAGAGTCCGGCTCTGTTCAAGGTTTCTGCCATTTTAAAAAGGCAGTTTTTCCTTGCTGCTGTCGCCTTTCTCATGGGGGAATGTTGGGTCTCTGCTCTCTCCCTATAAAAAGTGAAACGTCAAAATGCATGAATTGGCTGACATAGGGCGTCACGGTGGTACAGTGGTTAGCACTGTTACCTCACAGTAAGATTTACAGCAAGGGTTAAATTCCTGGCTGGGGTCTTTCTGTGGGAGTTTGCATGTTCTCCCCGTGTCTGCGTGGGTTCTCCCCGGGTGCTCCGGCTTCCTCCCACCCCAAGACATGCAAGGTAGGACAATTCCTGCCCCTGCCTCTTTCTCTTTCAACCCAACCATTTAAGGCAGATGGCTGCTCACCTAGAGTCCGGCTCTGTTCAAGGTTTCTGCCATTTTAAAAAGGCAGTTTTTCCTTGCTGCTGTCGCCTTTCTCATGGGGGAATGTTGGGTCTCTGCTCTCTCCCTATAAAAAGTGAAATGTCAAAATGTATGAATTGGCTGACAAAGGGCGTCACGGTGGTACAGTGGTTAGCACTGTTACCTCACAGTTAGATTTACAGCAAGGGTTAAATTCCTGGCTGGGGTCTTTCTGTGGGAGTTTGCATGTTCTCCCCGTGTCTGCGTGGGTTCTCCCCGGGTGCTCCGGCTTCCTCCCACCCCAAGACATGCAAGGTAGGACAATTCCTGCCCCTGCCTCTTTCTCTTTCAACCCAACCATTTAAGGCAGATGGCTGCTCACCTAGAGTCCGGCTCTGTTCAAGGTTTCTGCCATTTTAAAAAGGCAGTTTTTCCTTGCTGCTGTCGCCTTTCTCATGGGGGAATGTTGGGTCTCTGCTCTCTCCCTATAAAAAGTGAAACGTCAAAATGTATGAATTGGCTGACATAGGGCGTCACGGTGGTACAGTGGTTAGCACTGTTACCTCACAGCAAGAAGGTCCTGGGTTCGATTCCAGATTCTTGGACCTTTCTGTGTGGAGTTTGCATGTTCTCCCCGTGTCTGCGTGGGTTCTCTCCGGGTGCTCCGGCTTCCTCCCACCCAAAGAAATGCAACTTAGGTTAATTGTAAAATATAAGAATAAAATAAATTGGCTGCAAATTAATCTAGTGTTGTCTGTCTCGTCAGGTATGTGTTGGTTCTGATGGTATGTTGGAAAACCTAATGTCCCCACGAAGCAGCTGAGTTCATTACACAGGGCAGGACAAACTGAATGTGAATACAATCTTGTCTTGTAATACCACTCGGTACCTAATGGGCCGATAGTATAGCTCACACTTTAATGCTCATTATTATCATGCTATATATATATTTTACCTTAACTATCTTTTGGTATTCATACCCAATTGGTGAGTTGGTTAGTCATGCATTTTTAAGACAAGTATTGCCATATGTGAAAATGTTTATTTATATGTGTTTTGCATTTGATTTGAATATGTCTCTTTAATTAAAACGTACCAAAACTTACATTTTGAGATACTTTCTTCAAACTTTGGATAAGGTGAAACCCCGGAAATACTTTCCCGCCACACTCAAGCGGACATTGTTTATGTTCACAGAATATATAGATGAATAAATACAGTAACAGTTAAAAAAAAATAGATCAGAGATTTTCAAAATACTTAAAAAAAATATATGTTAAATATTAATGGAGGCAGTTAATGTTCTTCAGAAGAGGTAGCTGCTAGCTTTGTGCTAACACTCTGCTCCTCTTGCTACAACAACAATCTGCTACAATAGGCTGATTTAGTCAGTTGCTGTTGCTGTGAACAATCATATGGCCACTAGAGATAACATTATGTCACCTGAAGGCGCTTCATGCTCTTCTTACTGACTGGCTTTCTTTCTAAAACGAGACAAGAGAGCCCTTTACTGATGGAGAGACAGGCATCAAGACAGTTGCCTGCTGAGAAATGCTGGATAATTTAAGAAAGGGGCACTCAAGATATTTAAAAACGTCTTGCTTGATTCCCATGGCACATGTCCAGTTTGGAAGTGGAGCTGATGGGAGAATTCCCAGTAAGGTCATCTGAATACATCAGGAATGTTTGAGAGCTGCAGCACTGAAAGGTTAACTGTCTTCTTTCCCATCTGTGGCAGCAGTGTTTACACCACAATCCTGCTGTTTGGGAGGGGATACTACAGCTTTTTAATTCAGAATAAACTAAAATAGTCCACCATTATATAACTTCAATGCCAAAAATCAGCAACATAAGCCTATATGTAGGGAATAATTTTAATAATAATAGTTGTAAAAAGGCAAGAGAAAAGGTACATAAAAAAATAATTTGGCTCTACTTTTAGGATAGTGATTCCATATTCAAACGATTGAAAGAAAAGGGAAAGTAGTCATCAAATTAAAATTGTGATATGACAATTTGAATGACAGATCAAAATGAACATGGCAAAAAGCTTACATTTAAAATGGCCATAGAAACGTAAAAAGAAAATGACAGTATATGAAGCATATAAAGATGAAAATATCAAATTAATGTCATGGAAAAGTCTACTTGGAGAAGCTTAAATTAAAGGTTATAACTGAAACAGGAAACAAAAATGCACAAGATTATTGGAAAGTGAAAACGCAATGGCAAACATCACTCATGCTTAACAAATATGTGTGGACGAGGGTGCCCCCTTGTGGTCGAATATATTACAGCAATATGACAAAACCACATATGACAAAAACACCATAGTACTGTTAGTACCTTTTTAAAATTACACGTTGTAGTTGTCCACTAATATCCTCACTACCAACTCACAAACTATCTATGATAATAAACCATGAATGAAACATGAACACCAGGCTGACGGAAATACAGCCATAACCAAAGAAAACATTATTTATGGTCACAAGTGCAACAGGCTGTAAAAATGATAACGTGGGTATCATAAAAAAATATGTCCTGAAGCGAGTTTAACTATTTTTTTTCGAACTCGTTATGAGCACCCTGTGATGTGATGTGTTTAATCACACATAATGCGGAAGTCATGCTGCTTTCTTCAAAGTGAGGATGACCTGAATACGGTGTGTTTACAGCATTATGGATGAAAAGTTGTTTTAAGTTCACCAGCTCTTTTGTTAGGTCATGGTTCGTGCATGAAGTGAAGGAAGTTATTCCAAATTTACTAATAAAATACACATGGAACATAAGCTTTTCAAGTGCACCCCATACTGTCATTTAAGTTCACATGCACTGTAGAGTGGTGTGGTTTGTAGTCCTAAAACCCAGAAATCAGTCAGCATTTTTGCACATCGGGTTCCATCGTCTCAAAGCTCTGTCGATTGTTTATTATAAAAAATATAGATTATAGAGATTTTAAGGTTAGGATTTGTGGCGAGGGAATAAATTATGTAAATGCAGGTGCTCGCAAGTACAAATAATTTAGCGTCTGTGTTTGTAGTCAAAGCCGTTGACAACAATATTGTGACCTCATGAGGCCTCACATGACCTCAGGTGTACACTAAAGGTCTCTGTATCATCTTTACCAACAAAGTAATCCAGCTTGTGTCACATCCAACGCCTCCTCACAAACACACACACCTGTTTGTCATCCATAACCCTATATCTGGGTCGGCTGTATTTATAACTCATAAGGGAGACCCTCATTTACAGCTGGCTCTGTGTGTGTGTGTGTGTGTGTGTGTGTGTGTGGTTATGACTTAGGTTACCTTCAGGAAACATTTCAGCCTGACGACCATTTCATTTAGGGCAGCTGGTGCAATCAGGGGGCAAAAGCAATTGGAAAACAGATGATTTTTGGCTCAGTGGGAGAGGTTAGTGTTCAGTTCAGGTTAGAAGAGGTGATCTTATGTGGCTAAAAATGATTAAATCCAAATCTTGGGGACAAAAATTTCCCTGTTTTCCAAATGTGCCGATCAGGAAAGGTAGGTTGTGCAAGTGAGTAGCAAGAGCAGCTGATGAAGGAATCATTTCCCTGATCAGAAGGTCAGATCCTAATTTGATTGGTCCGAATCTTAAAGGTCCCGTCCCTTTAAAAAAACACTTGAGATGACAGGCCAACGATTTAAGCACTAGTGATTATAATAAATAGTGTATTTGTTAGGCTCAATGTTGGACAAGCAGTGGTTATAGTTAGGACAAGTGTGTGTGTGTGTGTGTGTGTGTGTGTGTGTGTGTGTGTGCGTGCCCCGTATGTTGCTCTGTATAAATGTCACCATAAATTACAAACAATAATTAAGAGCTATTTTAAAACAGCAGTGACATTGTCATTTATGACATCATTTATCAAATCTTGGCTCCACAATCTTAATGTGCTCTCACCTGTGATTTATTGATCTATTGATTGATTTTCCAGTTAATACACCAAAAATATCATAAAATGTTCCTATTTTCTCACTTACTTATCTGACTTCTGTCTCTCTTATTGCATACGTAATTTTACTATAAATGTTTGAGTTTTGTAATCAGCGCACTTACGACTTCACATAATCTGTGCCGTTGTCCTTGAACACAAACATGCATTTAATTGTGAAAACCCCACCTGGACCACCAGGGATCACTAACAAGCCACGAGCCTGACACATAACTGCTGACCCTAACCCCAGAATGTTAGAAGGAGTCATATTATGCTAATTTTCAGGTTCATAGAATAGATTTACTTTATTGCTTTCTGCTTAATGCTCAAAAAACACATCAGTTTTCTCCTTCTGTCCATTACAGCAGCACTTTTTTCCCCCTCTGTCTGAAACGCTCTGTTTTAGCTCCTGTCTCTTTAAAGCCCCTCCTCCTGAACACCAAGTCTCCTCTGATTGGTCAGCTCACACAAGCCTGAACCCAGCGCTGCTTAAAAACAACAGAGCGTTAAATTAATTGTTACTTGCCAAAACAGCTGCTAGGCTTAAATTATGCAAATGTGTGACTCCATGAGGTAGTGTGATGTCACAAAGTCACAGAATTAAAAGCGGGACTGCCGACGAGGCGTTTCAGGAGCAGAGGAGTGTTCGAACTTTGACCTTTTTAACTTTCAGGAACTTTTAAGTGCAGGGAAAAAAAACAAAAAAGTGTAACAGTCTCCTTTAAGACGCCTTTGTTGTTGACTTGTTTTGTTTTCCAGTTGTTGTTGCAGGTGTATAGTTTGGGAACAACAAGGTTTTATCCTGATATAATTAATTTGACTAAAGCGTATCAGTTGCTCACCTGATCTCTCCTTCTCTCTGTCCACCTGTTCCTGCTGGCCCACCTTTCTTTCCTGGTTATCGAGTTACCTTGTTGTTACTACTGCCTTTACTCATCTGCTGTCTTGACCCTTGCCTTGCTTGTGCAACCTATGACATCAACTAAACTGCCTCTGGGTCGTATTCCCTGTGCCAGTTACGAGAGCCATGTTCTTCAGTCTTTCATTACGAGAGTGTCAGTGTGACATAATGCTTTTTCTAATAATAATAATAACAACCACTTTGACCACCAGGTGTTACTAAGTCCTCGTGAGTCTGTCCTTCAGGCTGCTGTGTTTCTTCATATTCTGTATATTACACAAAGATACAGACTGTTTAATAAGGATGAAGACATGTTGAACCATTGTGATCACCAGAGCTACTTTACAGACACAATCCACTGTACTTATGGCTTTCTCCATATGAAAGTATGTAATTAGGTGGAACATAGTGCTCCGTAACAGATGTTTATCTTGATTATGGTTTTTCCGCAAACTTGTTCCTCATATAATTTTAATGAGTTTCCAGCCCAGCAGCACAAATAACCTAAATGTGCGCAGCCTGCTGCAGTCAGGCAGTTTGTTTGAAGACTGATCCGGACTGATCCAGTCACGTCCCTGCTGCACACTGAGCTTTGATCGGGTGGAGGAAACGTGACAGGGGACAGGACCTGAGCTGTCCTCAGCTGGCACAGTTCCTAGAAAGATCTCACGAGCAGTGGAGGATTATATAACATTACGCTGTATATGAGCAGGCGTGGCTGTCATAGAGGGGAGTTAAGTCCAACTCAGCTAGAAGTCATGATGTCCATTAGCACAGGACGAAGGGACAGAAAATGATGTTTTCATGAGCTGTGGTGAAATCTAATCTGATCCACGCCTTCTAAACAGGAAACAATTAAGTCCCTAAGTTGTTTTGTCTATTGAAACAGTATCTTAATGAGTTTACTATTTTGTTATTAGAGGATTACATTCGCCTCATTACACTGATAACACGCTCACAAGGCCAGAATCAGGAGCCAGATTGAAGTTTCTCTGGTTTGATCTAAAGAGAAGACAGTGAAGGTCTTCTTGTATGACATTTTAAAGGATAAGTTCACCCAAAAATGAACATTTAGACATTATCTCCTCACTTTCAAGTCGTTGGAAAGTTGGATAAAGTTTCGTAGTCCACAAAACATTTCGGGAGCTTCACAGCAAAACAGTGTTGCAGCATTCTCATAAACAACTGAAGTAGATGGGGAGGTTTTTAAAAAAAATATATATATAAAGAAACAACAAAAAACACAAAATGGCTTCATTCAGCTCACCAATAGTAATTGCAATCTCCAGAAGACCAGATGCCAAGATTTGGAAGACGTCATTTACACCTCGAGCAGCTACATTGAAGATTCCAGCTTTAAACAGGGTGTAAAAAATTTATTTTTTAAATCAATTTGGGGCTTCTGGAGACTTGGATTACACTGGACGAGCTGTATGGAGACATTTTATGTTTTCATTATTGTTGTTTTACACTTTCCATCAGCATGAGGGTGAGTGGGTGATGACTGAATTCTCATTTTTTGGGCGAACTGTTCCTTTCAGTAAATGATTTTAGAAAAGATTTAATAAGAATATTGAGCGTTTAAGATCATTTTCCCTTTAATATAGCAGTCGAAATTCAATACAGCTGCAAAAAGATCATCGGAAAATCGGTCTGGTTTTATCTGAAGAAAATGGTTTTAATAAAGATGGTTAAATCAAATATAATGGAGCAAATTAAATAATTTCATTTGAAGGGAATTCAGTAATTTACACCCAGTCTTTATACCAGTTTTATTTCACCAAGGGAAAGAATATTTATCATTTAATATTGTTCTGAATGATTTAATCCACTTGTCACTAGAAAATATCAAGCAGTGTTACTTGGAGACAAAAAATGAAGAGACAACCAGTCGGGTTTATATTTTTGGACGTTTTACTTTTAATTGATCCATCATCCATCCTGCCCACAACTACATAACATAGCTACCACATAATAATAATATTCATGTGCACCAAGAGCAAGCAGCCCCATCAAAACATGGTATAGATTCAGTCTCAGATTGTAGTAAAATAAGTTAAAACGACACTCTTCCAGGCCTGTGAAACCAGGTAAATAACAAAGTCTTCCTTCCCTCTAGATGGTGCCCTCGATGGGTTTCTTATATAATACAGTAGCTCCACTACATTGTTAGGCATGGTGACTGAATTGCAGCCGATTTCACACTGTAGAGATCTCAGCATGGTGACGGTTTTAGGCATTAAATGTGCACTCAAACCCCACAATTCTTAGCTGTAAAGAGGCAGATAACAGTGAGTCACACTTTGTACAATGTTTAAAAAACTCGTACAGAGTCGAATGACAGCAGGGGGTAAAAACAGGAGCTCAGAGGGGCTGCTTCACTAACTTAATATTAAGTGTGTTAAATTTAAGGAGCATTCACATAAAGGGGGAGTTTCTAACCACAGGGTTAGATCAGAGGGAGTGCAGGTAAATAACGCTGTCACTTCTTGTAAGGTTAGAAACTCCAGCTGTCATGAAAGCTGGCAGTATATTGATAATCAGCACCAGTTAACCACCAAAAGTCCCAAGCTCTCCAACCGTTATCACTCTGATGTAACTGATACTAGATGTTTTTACCGTCATAGTTTTACAAATGAGGTTGATGGCGGGCGGCTCTCCAAGCAGAAAGTACAGGACAAGTGTTGTCATTGAAAACAGAATGAGTGACAGGTCAGGTAACCTATCATTTTATACATTTAAATGATGTGATTTGTTTGTTGCTCTTCTCATTAGAGTCAAAGTACCGATTGACAAAAAACAAAAAAAGGACTGTGGTTTTATGTTAAGCCACTTGAACTATTGCTTGCACCCTGACATTGAAAGAGAAAATGACACTTGCTGTGAACTCGCTGGCTCACAAGATGTGCCACTTTTCTAACCTTGGACAATATATATTAATCTTATGTACAAATGACTAAACATAAAACCATGTTAAGCATGTGCAAGCCTAAAAATAAACAAAAACAATAAAATGACATTAAATATTCTGATTTTCATGACTACTTCTTCATGATGTCGCTGATTTAAGGTATGCAATGAGGTCCCCGCGCTCTCCCTTCTTCTTGATGCCAGCGAAGATCATTTTGGTGCCAGGAATGTACTTCTTGGGGTTCTCCAGGTACTCCATCAAGGTGTCTTCAGCCCACACAATACCTGCGCAGAGAAAAAAAATGAAATGATCAAATGATGATGAAAGCAGGATAAATTATTTAAGCATTATTTTTTTTTAAAACTACCACTAGCTCAGTAGCTAAGTGGCTTTTCTTGAGATATTACAGTTATGTCCCATTATTACACAGAACATCTTATGTATCTTGATGTCTCCCCTCTTCGCTTGTTCATCCAACCACTAGTGGACTGACCTTTACTCTTGTTGGCGTCTGTGTATGAGTAGCCCTCTGCCTGCCCGGTCTTGCGTCCGAACAGACCCCAGAGGTTGGGGCCCACCTTGTGCTTGCCGCCCTGCTCGACTGTGTGGCACTGTGCACACTTCTGGACGAAAGCCTTCTTTCCTTTGGCGATGTCTCCCATAGTCAGCTGAAGGAAAGGGAAAAGAGAGGAAAAGAGAACAGAAAGAAAAAAAAGTGAGCAAGTTGTAATAATCCTATCCACACTGGAATAATACGTGTGTTTAGATGTTTTCTATTCATAGACCACAGTTATGACAGGAAGCTCATTCACAGCTCTGCTCTGGCCGTCGCCATCTTGTGAAGGTCGTGTAAGGAGACAACTTTATCTGCACCGCTTTCTTTATATTGCATTCTGGCGAGTCGTGACATTCCCCTCCTGTGCACCGGCAGCCTGCCGAGGTCATTTCAAGGAAATCCAACAACATACCTTCGCAGGAAACCACCCTTAATAGAAAACACATTAGCTTAGCCTCCACTCGCTCCCGTTATACCACAGTTAATAACAGCGTCTCATTCTTTAGAGCACAGCCAGCCTCAGCTCGGGTTACTTTACCAGAAGAGCTGCCAGGCTTGTCGAGTAAATGCGGTTTATCTTAACGGTGTCCCGCCATTAGGGTACAGCTTTAACATGTCGCTGTTGAAGAGGGAAGCCAGTGAGTTTAAACGAGCTACTGTTGATGTACTTAGCTAAAGGTGGGTTAATGATACATGCCAGTGTGGCAGAGGACAGACAGGTGCCAGCGTGTGTTTCCCTCGTTCCTTCCTCATAATACCAACCAGGAAGCCTTTACAATGCGTGAATAACACGCTAACTAAAAATCTTGACCTCCACTGTAACAATAATAGTGATGCTTCGTTGTCTGAGATACAGCTTTAATATCACCAGGCAACATTTTAAGGGGGTACGCTGCAGATTTTAGCGCAGCCGGTGTGTCTTGTCCTGACGTGACCTCGGTCGTGTTCACCCGCAGCAGCCCGACTGACACTGTCAACCAGCCAAATGTGACACTCAAAGCTGGGGAAAGCTGACATATAAAGAGCGATTTACAACACTCATATCTGAATTAGATAAACTATCTACCAAACAATGACTTCTTATCGCATTTATTAGCTAAAGGCCGCTCGTCCATGAATTAAAAGGACTGCAGCAGGTGGATCTGGAGTTATATAATAACATGTAACTGTACAGATCTTTATATATGTGTACCATCTGAGGTACAGAGGAAGGTTAAGTTAGCTTATATGCCACAGCCCACACAGCCATTTAACATGGCGGGCTACACATCCTTCTAGGGAAGCACCAAGGACACAGCACTGTCACTAGAAACTGAAAGCAGCTTCTGATCACAGACAGCTAATATGGTTTTGACATTTTCTATGTGAAAGGGCAAAGCTCACTGAGCTAGGTTAGCTTGGTCTGGCTAGCCTGCTAGTAAGGTTAGCCGGAGATGTGTCACCCCATCCAGGTTGTCAAGGATGCTTCAATGTCGGCGTAGGAAGGCTCGCACTCGGCTCAGAGGTATTAGCTTAAACAGGTGAATCAAGCGGATAGCGGGCACGATTGATGAGCTCATATATAAATCTTCCCAACAATTACACAATCCTTTAAAAACACACCGCATCACACTTAAATAACGGGCTACGTTGATGAACGCTTTAATGCACGTAAAGCGAGCAACCGGGCTATTCACCAACATGGCGGCTAACGTTACTAGAATCTTCCGTTGGGACTCAGCCGCCCAGCATCTCCCTCCTTCTAATTCAGCATCATTTTGACTAATAAAGCCACAAAGCAGGCCTTTGTTTCATATATCCTCTCAATGAGAGGCATAAAAGCTTACCTTTTGGTTAAAATGAGCGGGGATAAAATCACTCGGGTGCAGGTGCAGGCTGCTTCTCTCGGCCGGTGAGCGGTTTCTGTCGGTCGTAAAGAAGGTCACTTCACTTTAGAGGCACCGGCTTTTGACGTCATCATCCAATCACGTGCAGGGCGTCTGAATCCTGACGCGGTGACTTCAATCCGGCCGCGTCCCGTTTTTATAAGGAGGCGCTTCCTTACCCGACTTTATGTGCTTCGTTTTACTTAGAAAATAGCTGTTTTTTGGGGGGAACAAAGCTCAAATAAACTCTGATAAATCAAAAATGGTGACACAATGTTGCCGTTGTCGCTAGTTCCGTAAGGGATGGAACAAGGGTCCAGTGAAGGAAGCGAGAAGTGTGGAGTGGTACTGGTACCCGCAACTTGTCGCATTCCCCAACTTCCATTGTGACGACAGAGGCACCTGCAGGCGCGCACAGGCTATATAAGGGCTATAAAATGTGCGTTTCTTTACTGTCAAAATGGACAAATTACATTATCTTATCATTTTGGATATATATAAAATGTAGTTTATCCATTATATTACAGTTCCAAGACTGTGGGTATATAGGAAAAACTCAACAAATCTTAATATTTTTGGCTATTTAATAAAAAAAAGTTTAGGCACACATGTTGCTGGGCATCCAAGCTATTCTAGTGGTGGTTGAATGATTTTTAAAAAAAATATTATTAATAATAGGATGCCAAGTCCAGACAGTAATTCATTAATTCATATTTCACAAAAAACATCAGAAAACTTCCAATCTTCTCTGTAACAAGCATTTTATAAACAGGAAGTCAAGGTCAAATATGATCTATTCTCTATCACACATTAAAATTCATTCTGGGTCAGAGTTCAGTTGAGGTGACTTGGTCAGACTTATCTTCTGTATGCTAAAACTCTAATATTTCTGTCTGGTACAAGACTATTAACAGCAATATCACATAGATCAACACAGGTCTATGCAACATATTAGTTACACAGTGGTAATGCTGACATTGTGAGACTCCAAAAAAAAAGGTGGAAAGACAATATTTTGAGTTTTACCTCATCAACTTCAATGATTATTGTGGATATGTACTTATTCTGAATGTGATTCTGACAACATGTTTCAAACTAATTGGGCACAGGGGCAACAAAAGGCTGTGAAAGTTGTGAAATGTTCCAAAAACACCTGTTTGGAACATTTCACGGGTAAATAGGTGATAGTTTTATGATTGGGTATGAAAGGGGCATGCTAAAAAGGCTCAGTCTTCACAGGATGGGGCACACAGTTGAATAACAGACGTGTTCAGGAACACTTCGTAAAACTGTCGTCGGTAAACACAGTTTGTTTGCAAATTATTTAATTATGTCTTTATTTACCTTTTGGAATCGAGGTTAAACATTTGTCCTCAAGAGGATTGCTCAGCAGTTGCTATAACACAGAGCCACACACCCACCCACCCACACACCCACACACCCACCCACACACACGGTGGCACAATTATAGATCATTCCTGAGACCCTCACCCCAACCCGACAAAAGAGTCACATGCCTCTGATGCCATAACATCAGCTGACAGACTTATGTGTGTGTAATATGCTATGTGGGTTAGTAATGTAATAGCCCATATTTAATTCAACGTACCATTCATGACATGTACTTTTTAATCCACTACATTTTTTTTTTTTGATGAATTTGGTCTTTACAGATTAAGATTTTAGCACAGCTAAACATTAAAACATGAGCAAGTAGAGCTGAAATCATTAGTCAATCAATCGATTTACAGGCAACTATTTAGATAATCGTTTAAATCATAATAACCTCAATAACCTTAACCTTAATAAATAATATCTAATAATATATCAGTCACAGGGGTCATTTCTACATTGACTATTTTTGCTTTTAATACTTTCAGTAGGATACATTTTTCTGATTATATGTACAGACTTTTACTTAAGTAAACGGATTTTTACTTGTAATGGAGCATTTTTACAATATGATGTTGGTATTTTTCTTCAGTAAAGGATGTGACTTCTTCCTGCACAGCTGGTGAGTTACAAAAGCTCTCTGCAGCATCCTTTTGTAAGAACCCAGGGGTGCAGTTACACCTCCCGTACAGCAGGTGGCAGTGTTGGCCACTGTCTTTGCGATCTACTACATGTCCACTGATAGATTCAGAACTGTAAGAATTAACACAATTAACATACTAATTTATGCCAAGACTACATTAAGTCATAAAACACTCGTGGTCAACACATTTAAAGATTATATCAAATGACATTTTTTACTCACGCTTCACGACGAGTAGCCATCTTTGGATCTCGGTGTCTCCACCGTTTCAGTTGCGATTCCCGAAGTTCCAAATTGAAACAGGAAGTTCCGACGAGCACATGAAGGCAGCACCAACGGCTCTCCGGCAGTACTCTGTTGAGCAGAAAACAAAGATGGAGGAGTATCCCTCTAAACAAGGGATCGAGAACCTCGACGACCCTCCAAACAGTCGGCTTTTCGCGGTTACCAGTCGGTCGATAACCGAAGATGAACTCCGGGAGAATTTCTCTGTGTTCGGGGACATTCAGGGGGTTTGGGTGGTCAAAGATAAGCAGACAAAGGAGTCCAAAGGAATCTGCTATGTGAAGTTCGCTAAGTCTTCTCAGGCCTGTTTGGCCATGGAGGAAATGCACGGCAAAGTGCTGATGGAGGGGACCAAACCCATTAAGGTAACACAAACTTACAGGTTTAATTACGTTTACTGTTAATATCTCTAAAGTTTAAGTTCAACGGTCGAATCACAAAAGACGTTAGGTCTGCTCACTAGTTAGCTTGCTAGCATGCTACGTAAGGGGCGTTAACGTTAGCTACTCCAGTATTTAAAGGGTCAGTTCGAATTAATTACACAATTACACAAAAACACATTTTCTTACAGACTCCTAAGGTTTCCAGCACTGCATGTAGCTAATGTGTTATTTGCTGAAGTATTTAATATGTCTGTTACTGCTTCAGTCCAGCTGAAGTGAAACTACTTTTGATTTGGGGCCCGAAATAAACGAAAATGAACACTTCAATAACTTGTCTGTCTTGTCTGTCCAGAAATTTTTATCTCAGTTGTTAAGGCTGTTCCACTTTCCTCTCAAACTACGCCCTACTGAGGAAACATCTTGTTTGTTTTTTTTAGGCTGCACTTGTAACCCTTTTCCCCTTCTCTTCTTGGTTGTGTAGGTGTTTATTGCTCAGTCACGATCTTCAACAAGACACAGAGACGTTGAGGACGAGGAGCTGACCAGGATCTTTGTCATGATCCCCAAAACCTTCTCAGAGGACGACCTTAAAGAGACATTCAAAGTAATTTCACTAGGGCTGCAACTAACAGCAACAGCAATTTTCATCATCCATTAATCTATTGATTATTTTCCCAACTAATCGATTAGTTGTTTGGTCCATAAAATGGCAGATGATGATGAAAAATGTCTAACAGAGTTTACAAAGCCCAATATAACATCCTCAAATGACATGTTTTCTCCCCAAGCCAAAGATTTTCAGTTTACTGTCATGGAGGATGAAAGAAACCAGAAGCTATTCACATTTAAGAAGCTGTAATCGGAGAGTTTTGACTTTTTTCGGACTTGAAACTAGCTCAAACTTTCCAATTATATCATAAAAAGTTGGCGATTATTTTAAACACTTGTAAGTAACGTGTAATGCAAAATAACCAGTTTAGAAAGAAGAATACAAATTCTGTAATTTCTGGCTGTTGCCTCTGTCTGTCTCCTTCAGGAGTACGGTGATATTGAATACTGCGTGATCATCAAGAATAAGACCACAGGGGAAAGTAAAGGACTCGGCTACGTGAGATACTACAAACCCTCTCAAGCTGCCATCGCTATAGAAAACTGTGACAAAGGTAAGCCAGTGTCCAAATCTTATACTGCTGCAGGAAGATGTACTGACTCAGAGCTGTCCTGTTGTTGTTGTTGTTGTTGTTGTTGTTGATGATGTTGGTGGTGTTATTAGCTTACAGGGCCATCCTGGCTGAACCTCGCACCAAGGCTTCTTCAACAGAAGACTACTCCGGGGGACCAGTCAGAGTTGATTACATGGGCGGTGGTGGTGGTGGTAACGACGGGATGAACCAGTATGCTCTCCCTATGGGTACGCAGTTGTTTGACTTCTTCATTCAGTATTTCTTTTCTGTTTTATCTGGATTCAGGGCTGTGTGATGTGGCGATGTACATCTTGTGACATAGAAAAACAGCTATTGATTTATATTATGCTCTATTGTTTATTTAGAGTCCAGGTCTTTGGTAATTTGGACGATGTTTTGTGTTTTTCTGCATGGCATAAAAACAATCACGGAGTGAATGTGACACTTGTGGTTTGAGTTTGAAAAGTGTGACAAGGACCAGAAAACTGCACTCTGCAAATTATGCTGCAGAACCGTCCTCAAAATTTAAGGCCTATATTTATTGTGTTTGTATTTATAGTTGAAAAGTGTTTCTTAACCCCCTTTTTAATTTTATTACTTCATATTTTATTCCATCCTTAATGGAACATTTGCATAAATTTACTAAATAAACGAAGACAATCATGAAATATGTGTTTTTTGGAGGACAAAATATATCAAGAAAAAGGCCCTTCTGTGTGATCATTTGATCTACGTATTCATTAAATTTATATAAAATGCTCTTTAAAGTGATATGTACCTTTATCTCCTCATGAAATCACCTGTATCAGGATATGAAGTCCTAATCTCAAGCCCACGATTGGGCCCCAGCATTTAAGTCATATCAGTATTTAACGTCAAACCTTTGATGTGTTGTAGGACTGTTCAGAACAAGTAACCAGTAGCTAATTTTAAATGTAATCTGGAGTTGTTTACTTTTAGTAGTGTCATGGAGCAATGTTTTCATGAATGGGTCCCTGTTTTCGGGGGAGTTTCATGTTATTCCAATGATCTACAGGTGGCAGTAGCGTGCCAAGAAACACAGCAGTGCACCAGCAAAGGCAGGGAAGACGACTGCTAGCAAGTAACCATAGATATAATTAATGCATGTCACACTTTTTAATAAAGATAAGTGGCTTAAGACACTGTTGATAAGCCATCTACTGGTACTGAGAACAAGCTCATTGACATTCCTTCTCAGTCTTAGTCATTGAGAAGGAATGTCGACCCGACAGGAGGGTGAGCAGTTCAGAGGAGACTTGCCAGAAAGGGAGGCAGGTATATTATCAGAGTAGATGTCTGTCAGCCTGTTAATTGTTATTCAAATCAACTGTGAACTTAAAGCTGGATTTGTTAGTTTTGTGCAGGATGTCACTAAAGGAAATGTTTGTGTATAAATGGTGAAGAGACAACCGGTTAGATTGAAGAGGTGAATGAGGAGGCTCACAGTCTCTATTAGGATTTTTCTTTTTCAGTGATACTTAACAGAAACACTTGATTAAACTGGAAATGGTCTCTTCTCAAAGCTCTCTGATGGGAATCCCTAGCTGCAGTCGTCTCTGTTATTGACCCTGGTGTCTTCCCTCCACAGCCGACCCTGGCAGCTACCAGACAATGGACTACCGCTCGGGCGACTTCACGCGGTGCCTGATGATCTCAACGCGAGCTGCACTTACACAGGAGCAGATATTTGCTCTATTTGACCTCATTCCTGGCATGGAGTACTGCGAGCTGCAGAGAGACGCTTATGGAATGAGTAAAGGTGAGCGATTAAACACAAAGTATAGCTTTACTCATCCAGAGAAAGTTTTTCTCAGCTGTCTGAAAAGGAGATGTCTTCGCTGAGATTTAAGTACTGTTAAAATGTTGATATCCTAATTTAAAGAAGAGGAGATTATTTCAACAACATGTTGTTTTCCACCTGTGGCAACAAAACACAAAATAAATAAAATGGTTCTAACTGTAGATTGTAATTCATCTAGTCTATGTTGATGTGACTTTAAACTTGAAGTATTCTGCTTGAAACTCATCCTGTTGGCTGTTTTTCTGCCCTCAGGTCATGCTCTGATCCGCTACAGTAATCTTGGATCAGCGCTTTACGCCAAAGAAAAGCTGAATGGCTTTGAATACCCACCTGGCAACAGACTGGCAGTCAATTTTGTTGACGACGGGGAGGACCGCAGCAGGTACACACACACACATGACTGTACAGTATATACTTAATACACAAAGCCAGTAAACACTTCAGAAGGGTCACACAACAGAAATGCCCTTTAAAGTTAATATATACATACATTAATTAAAAAACTGGGACCAAAATGCCACTGGTAATTAATAGTAACCTTCTCTAGAAGTCTTCTGGGTCACGTTCTATTTGTTAGATATTCACGGTTGAATGTGACTATTACCCCTGTGGGCCACAGTGACCGGGCAGTTGTTCTCCCTGTGTGAAGCCCTGATGAAGAAGAAAAGAATCGGGAAGTCTTTGTGTAGTAAACAAAGAAGCACGTAGTCTGAAGCAGCAAAGGTGGTTGGCACCACATAGTTGAGACTTGGAGGATTATCTTACATGAACCATTGTGTTAAAGAAAGTGTTGTTGAAAAAGCAGCCTGGTCAGTATGCTAACCTGGGCGTAGTCACATAAATGGCACTACCTCTACACTCATGTAACTTCACATTGTCACAAATCACCCAACAAGGTTTAAACTGACCTAAAAAAAATCTGAGAGACACAAAGTAGTTTTAATTAGAAATGTGATGGACTGTTTCCTGGTCTGTCTGTATGCAGCCCAGTCAGTAAGTAGTTTGGTCACACAGCAACAACTGAATGGGTATAAAGCTTTGAAGATCAGCTTGAAACAGGCCTTGTGTTTCTGTGTGCAGTCCTGCAGGTCGGATGGCGATGCAGTTTGTTGCAGCACAGATGATGTCTGCAGTGTGGAACGGACCCTCCACCAGCCAAGTAATGAAACCCACTGTGAGTACATTAAGATGTGTCAGATCACTCTCCTCTCTATCTCTTTATTATGCCACTTTTGCTACAGCCACTGCTTTCTTCACAAATTGATTATATTTCAGCAGAATATCAGAATTATGTTTGTGAGCTCCGTTGTTCTAGATTTACATTTTTCTTGCGGTGGTCTCACATTAGAGAGATGATGTAATCGACATAACTACTTCTTGTAAATAACAACTTAAGGTTAATTACTCTCCTGGGTAATTATTCCTTCAGGCCACCTACAACACTTTACAGATTAAATAATCAATGTAATAACAGTTGCTAATTACACAACATTGAACACGCCTAACCTGGAAACTGATGTTCATAATGATAAAACAACATTTGACCAACTGGTTTTTGGACAGCAAATCCAAATGTTTTAGCTGAATCACTGATCCTGGGTGTGTTTGTCGGTATCCACCAGGGCTTCTCCACAATCGCCCCAATGTCCCGGATTCAGACAGACGTCAACCTGCCCCCTCTGAAGAAGCTCGCTCCCCCCGACAGCAAGGCGAAGGAGCGCTTGTTTGTTGTGTTCAGCCCCTCCCCGCTGCCCCCAGATGTGCTGGAGGATGTTTTCTGGTAAATGTCCCATGTGTTGACTCATAATTCTACTTAATTATAACATTGTAAATATACATTCTTCCATAAATGTCACAAAATGCTTAAAAAAATGAGCATATGGTGAAAATAATAGTTCATTTAGTTTCATTCAGAGGTTCAATTGACGAAAACTCCAAGCTTTGATGTAATGTTGCTGTGTAAACGATGATCCAGACAATCAGCTTCATCAAATGTTCCTGTTTTACAACTAAATGTTGTCTCTGTCTGTCTCTGCCTGTCTCTGTAGTCGCTTTGGTTCCCTCATTGAGGTCCATTTGGTTCCTGGAAGAAAGGTCGGATACATGAAGTATGCAGACAAACAGGTGAATCTGAGCTTCTGCATTTAAAACCAAATCATGTATTTCCCCCTCAATAAATTTCCCTTTCATCCTGATTTGTTAATCTCTCCCTATCTCTCTCCTCTCAGTGTGCAGAAGACGCCCTGGCGCTTCTCCACGGTCGGGTCGTCAACGGAGTAAAGATGAAGGTGATGCTGGCTGATCCTCCCAGAGAGGAATCTCACAAACGTCTCCGGACCTACTAGGACCACGTGACAAAAATGACCGGTAAGTGCCAAATATCTGCTGCAGGGAACACCAGTGTTAATAACTGGAGAATAGGGTACCAAAGTATTTTGGTAACGATGTATTATATACTGTATACTATAAATACAGTACACACAGCAGAAAAGGCACATTTCTCAGATTGTTGAGTAGGAAAATATGCTTCAGGTCGACATGTTAACTGACCAGTGATCACCTAGGAAAGACATCAACGAAACAGTCAACCAAGTTTAATTTAGCATATGAAAGATGGGCTAACACTTAATTTTACAGGGCCACAAATGTCATGGTAAGTAGGTGGTAATTACCGAGTAACATATTTGAAATTATATATTTCATTTATATTTATTAAAATAAGAGACAACGCGCTCAACTCATGTATAAACGTTCAGTAGGGGGTGCTGAATCCCTCTTGAAGTGAATAAACAAAAGGACAGCACTCCCATCAGACTGTTTATTGTTGCCACACGGACGTGTATATATATTTAAACAGATTTATATTTATTGAAAATTACCTTCTGCTATTTTACAACAAGCAGTTCATAAATAGCGGGTCATTTCTTTAATAAATTTCCAGGAAATGTCTGACTGGTTTCTGCATAAAGCCGGAGTATGAACATTTTGTCTCCCCCTTGTGGCGTTTCCATACTCCATTTTTTTCATCTTTAATATCCAGCTAGTTTCTGGCCAACTTCTGCAGCTGTTCTGCACAATTGTTATGTTACTATATATATGTTACTTGGTAATTTCCACCTACTTACCATGAAATTTGTGGAGCTGTAAAATGAAGTGTTACCAAATCCTTTTTGAAACTATATCTGAACACAGACTCACAATCACTGTGCATTTTCTGTTTGTGTCACGTATATATGATATAAAACATGAGGCATGACTAGAATGAGAACAGGTTAAACAAAGAAAGCTCGTTAGCAGCAGGTCTTCCCCTAAATAATAATAATAATAGTACAGTGGTACGACATTATACTCAAGTGTAGCACCATTGTTGTTAAAGGGTGATAGATGTGTTATTCCTTAATACACAATCTAGAATAGCAAACATGGTTTACTTGCAAACCTGCGTAGACTGTGTGCGAGAGCTTCTCCCGCCTTGACATGTCCGCCCGCAGTCTTCCACATTGCTGTAAATCTGTTTCTGCTATTTTTAAGGAAAGCGCTTCGTAGGCTGACAAGATGTCAACAAGTTTCTGATGTTTCTCTTCCTGTGAATAACACTGCAGCTTCTTGTTCCCTAGGCGACTGTTGTCATGACACAATGACACCTGACCTGACCGACCGACCGACATCAAGACCGTCTCCCGACCTCTGACACGACCTTTAACACCTGTTTGACCATACCTCTGGCCAGTGACCTTGCTGTGACTCACTCATAAAACCACAGTAGCATCTTACTACAATGGAGTCTTTATCATTATAGTCTGTGAACGACAATGTGAGTATGTGTAGCTGTGCTCAGTGTCACGCTTCTTTCACGCATTTTATTTTTCAATCCTGAGACTGCTTTTAGCTCGTGTCAGATGGACTAACCAATGTACAACTACAGCAGTAGTTCACCATGATTCATCAACATACTACTGATGAAAGCATTTAAGTTAAAATATCTCACATGGTAGGTCAGGTGTTTGGCTGCATTTTCTTTAAGTACAGGAGGCTGTTGATAAGCTAGAAAACAGGATTTGTTTTCTCGTTTCCTTCTTTCTCTCATAGTATGCCCTGTATGTTAATGTTGAGCTCAGTTTGAAGGCATTTATCAAAATGTGAACTTTTTTTTTGTCTCAGTAAAAATAAAGATCAGTTGAACACACCATTCTTCCTGTCTCGTCTCTTCATTTGAAGCTTCCTAACGAATAACTGTTGACAGTTATGGTTTTCAAAAATGTTATGGTTTTTAAATTCATCTTTGAATCTTATTTGTCTGTTTTCTGAAAGTCCTTCGGCTGTTTTACTTTGATCTGTACACGGAAAAGTGTAATAAAGATTAGGACAAATTTGGGAAATGGAATCGAATCAGACGCATAACAAGTCTATCAAATCACAAATTAGACTTTTTTTCATTGATCAGGTTAAAAAATCTGAATCTTCACTTGTTCTGGTTCAGCAACATCGACAACTGCTCACCAAGACTTTAATATATTGTATACTTTACTGCTACTCTGCTGTTGGCTGCTAAGCCGGTGGGTTTTTAGATGAATAGAGTTGCCCACGTGGTGGAAAACTGCACTGTGAGAGAGAATCTGAATAGCAGTTAGAGCTGAGAACAATGAGAGCGGAGCTTCAGATTATCAATACACGTCACGCCTTCCCCGTTGTCATTCGTCATCAAAGAGACGCACACTGGATGTACAGTATTTTTTTATTTCTTAAGGAGGCAACTCGAGAACATTATTTACAATACCGGGCTGATAATGGGACCTTTTGGTTTCCCCTCTGGGGCTTCATTACAGCACTAATCTGATCTGAGAAACAGGGTTGACATCTTAGAGGCTGTGACTGGACTTTTCCTTCAAAAAGTTACATGAAATTTCCATAACACAAGAATTTTCAACAGGGCTTTCAGTTCAGATAAATGATATGGACCTGCTGAGGGGAAAACAATCTTACCCAGAAAGATGAAAGTGCAATCCTCAAACTACAGCTTTGATTTTGGTATGAGAGCTGATGAAGATATGAACAGATTCAGTTTCTTAGAACAGAATCACTCCTGTTCATTTTTCACATAACCTGTACAGTTTAACAGCTGTCAAACATCCATCGATCATTTATTTAAGTCTTATCTCACAGTACAATCTCACGAGTATAGTGCTTTCATTTTGAAGTCTTTACATTGTCTCACTCTGCAAATCAAATTCAATATTTAACTGATCATGTAGAGAAGCACTTGAAGCCTAATTTCAAAAAGTAATTTCTGTTTCGATGTCATGCAACAACGAGTGCACAACGACCGCTGCCTGATTCTCTTGTGATGGAAATTCTGACACATTCATGAGGAGTTGGCCCTGATTAACCCTAATTGGACTTGCTGTGGAAATCTGGACACCCAATGGACAGAAAGCCGAGGACATGGTGGCATGTGAGAGGGGCGTTACAGAAACAGAGGGGGCAGAGACAGGCAGTGATGTCATGATATAATCAGGCTTTAATACTGGAGTCTCTGAAATTTTAAAATCGTTCAAACATCTGGTCTCTTTGTTGTTTAGCTCCATGCATCCATCAGTCCATCCCTTTGTCACTTAGTCCGTCCTAACATCCACCTCACGCTCGCTCCCTCCCTCTCACGCGCTCCCTCTCAGTCCTCCAGCGCCAGTGTGTTGAGCTCCTCGTCGAGCTCCTCCAGATCTTCTCCCGTGAACAGGTTCTCATCCACCGGTACCTCCTCCTCCTCCTCTTCCTCCTCCTCGTCGTCATCCCCTTCCCCGTCCTCTCCGTCCTCCCCGCCTCCCTCCGCTCCCGAAAGCCCGTTGGCCTCGGCGCCACCGCAAGCTCCGTTCAGCTGCTCCTCTGTGGAGGCGAAGAAAATGTTTTATTAATGTTTGTGCATCAAAAGTTCTCACACTGTGCTTTAGTGTTTTTCTTTGAGGTCATCTTAAATGATGATTAAAACAAAATGTGTCGGCTAGTGTTGACGTCGACTCATTTTTCTTACCGTCGTCTGTTCCTTTAGGCTGAGTCTTCTTCCGAGATGTGAATCGGTCCGTGGCTGCTACGGTAATGCCTGTGTGGTCAACTTCTTGTGGAACAAATCGGGATATGTCTATGTCCTGGACTTCTGTTGTATTAATCTGAAATAAAAGTTGTGAGTAAGGTTTAAAACAGGAGTCTGACACAAGACAGATGTTATAACAACATGAAGAGAATCAGGGAGAGTAAACTGGTACAGTTTCTCTGCGTTTGGTTTATTGTACCAGTGTGCTGTTGTTAAACCCTGTGACTTTTAAACAACATACACACTGAACATCTACTGAAAGTCTCTGCGGGATATATAGTAATAGTGATGTCATGATACTTAAAGTTTAAACTTTGATACAGTAACTTGAAGTATTGATTTTCGGTACCATGTTCACAACCACCGGGGAAACCAGAGTTCGGAATTAAGGGACAAAAAGTTACATTTTGTTTAAGTTAAGATGAACGAGAAATGTTTTCTTGCTGCATTAAACTTGTTATGCATTCATTGTTCTCTGTGTTCAAACTATTTCAACACTTCATATCAATGTTAACCTTTTTCCAGAGTATTTCATGCCTGCAGATAACTGCCTGACGACAGTGACCTCACAGCAAAACAGAAATAACTCAGGGAAACACTGAGTCTGCATCACACACACTCTTATACTGTGGATATTTTGTGCCAACAATGCAAACTCTATTCGACACCAAACAATGCTGAGAGCAGTTATTGTGCTGAGACATCTTCCTTCAGGTGAGAGGACCTCAGAGCGCAAATCAATATGAAGTCACACAAAGCTAAATTAAATTGACTGGAGGCGGGTAGGATCTGTACAGAGAGCAGAGTCTCAGGAATCTGTGACTGTGTTACCTCTTCCTCATATTCTTCATCATCATCATCATCGTTGTTGGCATATTGAGTGTCATCGGCTTCAGCATCGTCGTCGTCGACCAACTCTGGACGGAACTCGAACACCTCACGGCCGCTCACCTGCAGATACATGTGATTTAATTAGAGCTGTTGTGACTGTGGAAATGTCTGCTATGGAAACGCCGTCAGTAAAATGAGACACAATGGACAACAAATATGAAATATATAAAGAGACTCACCAGTGCTTTTCCAGCCTTGAAATCAGCCTTCTTCTTCTCCATCTCCTCTTTGGCTTTGTCCACCTATTAATCAATTTAAAAGTGTAGAAAATGTGGGATTTAGTTGTGGAGTAACAACTGCATGTCCTGAATCACCAGAACATGTTATTTTCACAGGAACATGTGACAAACGGATGATAATGAAATGACTGAAGATGTTCCAACCTTCTCCTGCCTTTTCCTCTTCTTCCAAGCCAGGAAAGTCTCCAAGGTGATCCGAGTGACATCAGCACCCAGAGCAGCACGCTGCAGGGACAGAGACAGACAGACAGACAGACATCAGGATGAGCAGAGTACAGACAGCTTCCAGGCTAACATCAGTCAGGCCCCATTGGTAGCCTCTGTGGAGGTCCTTCTGTCCAATAATATCTGAGGTGGCTGGCTGGCTCTGGCTCACTTGATTGTTTGATTTATTTATTTATTTATTTATATATATGGTATTTATTGAACAATGATCTCTCTTGGATTTCCAGTTCATCTGTATGGACAGGCATTTTACAACATTTACAACTTGTTTTAATAAGCCTATCTTATAATAGTTTTACTGTATTTCATTGTAGTATTGGTTAATGTGTCTGTCTGAAGCACATTGAATCTGTTAATCTGAAAGTACATCAGTTAAGTGATGAAACATCCTCACTTGCATCCCATCCAAGCCCCCAGAAATACAATTGGATCAAAGTATTTTCTGCATCTCTTAACTACAAATCACAAAGCTGCTCTGCATCCATCCTCACCTCATTTTCTATCAGTTCCTCCAGCGAGATTTCGTCCTCTTTCTCCTCCTTCTTCTTGTCTTTTTTCAGTACAAAGCCGGGCGGCAGGGCGTGTCGGTACATA
Organism: Pagrus pagrus; assembly: GCF_965226575.1. Classification (NCBI taxonomy): domain Eukaryota; kingdom Metazoa; phylum Chordata; class Actinopteri; order Spariformes; family Sparidae; genus Pagrus; species Pagrus pagrus. The sequence continues at coordinate 3,876,272 of NC_140199.1, read as the reverse complement.
CAGGTGTCGGAGCCTGGACACACCCAGAACCAGCCGTACTTATTATTCTCTATGGCGTCCAGGAAGTGCCTGCACACCTGCAGAAGACACGACACAACAGAGAAGATAATGAGAGAGAGAGGAAACAGGGAAAACAGACATCATCTTGTATTAGCAATGTTTTTAGCTGGATGAATTTTAAGTTTCATGTGTCGTGTGGGTCCAAATGTTTGGGGACAAACACACACACATATACAAAAGCCCAAACCTAGTCCATGGAAGCCCTTGTAGATTTTATTCCCCAGTCTCTTCATCATCTTCTTGACTTCTACATTCCCCTTTCATCTCATTACCTCTGATACATGTCTAGAAAATGACTTATTTGCTCTGAAGATTCTTCAGTCAAGACCGAAAAAAAAACCAACCAGTTTGGGTTCCTCACAAAGTTCTTTATCAATTATCAGTCGGTGGCCTGTGTTCATTATTCATCCTCCGAGTAGACTTACAATTTGTGTTTTGGCTTTCTTCTTCTCCGCCTCTCCGTGTTTTTTGTTGACCACCTCCTCCAGCTTCTTTTCATCCCAGTTGTCCATGGTGTCTAAACACAACACAACAGGCCACATGTTCATCAACACAAAGTCTTCTACAACAAATAAAACCAAATGTTTAACACTGTAGCTGTGCTTCTTGGCGCAGACGCATCGATGTAAAACATCTTAGCAGTCAGTGTTTCTATGAATCTGCATTTAGTGAGCAGGAGTTTGGCTTCATCAGCAGGGTGAATTTCAGGTCTCAGGTGTTTAAAAATCATCTGTACCTCGTTTCACACATAACTAATACTGAATCATTCAAATTTAAATAAACAGAAAGAAGAAACAGCTGTCAGAAAGTGAATTTCTGTTCATTACTTTAGCCTTTTCAAGATGATTATACCAAACAGTCTAATTATCTAAAGTCTAAATCGTAATGAGGAAATGCTGACATCACTTAGCACTATACTGTATTATAATATATCCCAGTAACCTTCACCACACACTGACCTTTCTCCAGGTCTTCATCTCTTTCGTCCACGTAGACGCTTCTCTTCTCACATTTCCTCTCCATTGACAGATCGTGGCTGAACTTGCACTTGTCACCTTTAGTACACTGGCCCTGCTTGAAGAACGCACACAGCACTGACTTTGGGTCGACACCTGCAGAAAAGAGAAGAGGGAACAATTGATTATCTTTTCTAGTACACTGGTCAATTTTAAAAGAACACACACACAAGGAAAACACAAGAACTAAAACAAAAGGATGGAAAAGTTATAATCAGTTCATCTTCTGTCACTTTCACAGACAGTGTTGCTGGTTACCTTTGCTGACTTTCTGGGCAGCGACTACAGGTTTAAACAGCTCGTTGAGTTCGTCCAACTCTTTCTTCTTATCGGTCTTCTTACCGGTGTCACCCTGGGCAACCTACAAACACAAACACAGTCAATTACATATGTTTGCAGATGATCTGATCCAATTGAATTAGTTCACAACGGTTTAAATACGTAGTGTGATTAGTTGTAGATATCTGAGCAGATGGAGCAGTATTTGCATCACACAGCCAGGTGGATAAAACCTCCTGACAGGTGGTACAATCTAGTCAATAATCAGATGTCTTTTTCTTGTTCTTTAGTTTCTTAGAAATGTGAAATTTTCACAACAGACATTTATAATTATTTGGTAGAATCAGACAAGAAGTAGAAGGAGAGACAGTAAAGGAAGAGAGACAAGACCGTTTGATATCCTGGTGGAGAAACAACTGAGAACAAGTGCTGCCTTCTAACCTGTTTGGCACTTTGTTGTCCATATTTGACTTGCTGGGTGACGTTCTTGATGAACTTTTGCTGCTTGGCCCCTTTCTTGTTCTTCAAGCCAAATGTCTTGTCCTGGAAAAAACATAGGAAAAAAATGTCAGACACAATTAACTTCCAACAACAAAACAAAAATGCATAACCAAGAACTATTTGGAGCAGAGCTATGGGGTTTTGCGAGATGAATTAAGTCGTTATGTTAATTATTTTGAGAAAATGCAAGAGATGAACGGGGAAAAGTTCAGATTGAACTGCTGCTCGTCTTTTTGATGCATTTTCATGAGAAGGCATGACATTTTTCTTCACGAGAGATTGTGTTTCTGCTTACACAATTATTTTTATAGCACAGCGCTACAATTCAGACATTCACTGCACATTCTGACATGCCTCAAATTCAGATCTTACAGTCTTGACGCAGACTGCGGCCAGGCTTTTAGTCGACTCAGCTCCCCCAGTGTGACAAACTGTGGTTATCACAATGTATAGGAGTCGCAAAATAATGATAATTCAGCTGTTTTCATTGGTTATATTAACACCAACAATCGGACATGCTGGTGGTTAATAAATGATTTCGGGGAAACTTTCAGCAACACAAAGCTCACACGCTTTCTGAGCACACCAGGAGCAAAACGCACAGCATGAAAGATTAATTATGTTACATTGCTTTAATCTGTCTACAACCACCGGGTCAACAACAATCTGTCTCAGCAATTGTCCAAGTCTGTTTAGGAGGAGAGAGCTGTAATAAATCAGATGTGACAACTCCTTCCCTGGTGGATTTGTCTGGAATCACTGCTGATGATTATACAAGACGAATTGTTTCCAGATCTGTTTTTAATTTAGCAAAACTATTGACAGACTCTGGTCTAAATTTGCCAGTGCACACTGTGTTTAACATTAGGATGAGTTTTCAGAGACAGACTGTTGTTAAAACTGAAGGATCACTGGTGTTGTGTGGCAACATGTTTTTATTGAACTATATTCAGCCACAGATTAACATGTCATCCAGTGCAAGCGTGTGGCTCACATGAATTCTCAACAGTTACTGGACAACATCACAATATGTTGAAGTGCAAAATCACAATTTTGATGAAGGTAAAACGTGTCACATATGACATGCTGTTGTAAATGAACCATTGCGATGCTACAGAGTCATATTCTCCAGACATAAGGGAACATTGTTTGGTACAGACTCAGCAAAAAAGAAATATATCTGTCTAAATAATCACAATACGATTTGTTTTTGCATATTGTCTAGCTCTATTGGACTTTAGAGAGGCTAAGTCCCATCCTTCCGGTGCTCCCCGTGGGTCCTAATTTCGGGAAAAAAGCTGTACAGTAGTCATTGAGGAGAGACTAACACATTTTTTATTTTGTTTGAATACAATGTTCATCAACTAAGAAAGATAATTTTGCAAGATAGTGTAAGTTTGTAGTAAAGATAGTAAAATATCATGCATTTTGTGTGAAACCGCTGAGCGTTGAACCAGACAACGTCACTTACTTGACTTTTAAAGTTGAGGAATTATCTTTAAAGTTGGCAAACATCTGTATAATTTGGGGGACAAATGAAACAGGCTCAAAAACATAGTTTTATCTCTCGATTTACCACTAAGCATATTTTTTTCCGATATCAGGTCCCATGGTGGTCCACCAGAAGGATCTGTTTTTATGTGTCTAGGACTTTTATTTCTATTTGCAGTGGTATGGAAAGAAGTATGAAGTATTGTTATTCTAATACTAGTATTGGCTTTGGATCACACATTAGTAACAGAAACAACTCAGTGTTCATTTTAGTTTAGTTTTCTTTAGAGAGACATCAGAGCTGATATACAAAGTGCCATCACACTAACTTCCTCAACAAAAACACTTCCCGTTTTGAAATTAAGACAGGTGATTCTGATATTCAGGGCAGATGAGTCACATAACCAGAAGATAAACTCTTTGGACTAACTCAGAAGATAACAAACCATCTGGCACATTAACACGTTGCAGTACAATATGTGACTGTGTCCAACAGCAAAAGGCGGCTAACGCTAATAAGCCGGTAATGACTACTGACAGAAAGATAACGAGGTTTACTGGTTGCAAGAGTCAACATCGGTATTAACGACACTCATATAAACTTAATAAACGTTTAACTTTTCTTCTCTATTGGCTCGTCATGGAAACAGGCTCAGATCTGGTGCCTCTCATGTCCTGTCGGGCCGACCAGAGACAGTTAGCAGGCCCATCGCTTCGCGTCGTGATGCCCGCTCACACATAAAAAACAACCAAACTTATCATACAACACAATATAAAGATGTTATGTTACGGCCCCTGGTTTTAGATGATAGCTTCAGGGATTTAAAATCAACATTTCTAGAAGGATTATGAACTCTTCAGGCGGCGGCACGGCCCTGCTAGCACTTTGACCGCCTCAGGTACAGTGCAGTTGTCAAAGTGAACAGCTAGCTTCTTGACAGCTGCTCAACTCGCTTTAAAATTTAATTACAGATATTAATGTTTTTGTCAGAAGGAAGGTAAATTAATCACAGTGACTCCTGAACAGTTAGGTTACGTTGACAAGTGCCCAGAGGCCAGTGTAACTTGTTGGCTCCCATGCTAGCTCCGGTTAGCATTAGACTACCAGCCTACAGCGCGTGCGATAACGGTACATTAGCTTGCCAGCTAACGCTAAACACCGACATGCTAACTCGTGTTAGTTTTACCTCAATAATCTTCTCTTTTTTCTTCTCTTGAGTTTTTTTATTCCCCGCGGGCTGGGCGGGTTTCTTCGGAGGCATGTTGGCTCAGGAACAGCTGTGTAAAAAACGCGTATAGCCGAGTAATATTTATTTCAATGTGGTGTTTCGGCTGGGAACTCAGCTCCACATTACCCAGTTGTTGCTAGCACAGCGGCACAGCAACGGCGCTAGGCCACATGTGAGTTGTTGATGGTCTGTGACGTCATCACGCGCCGAGATGCACGACGGGTACTGTAGTTTACAGATAGAAGTTATCCAGTTAAGGAAAACCAGCTGGAACAAAGATTAAAACTACATCTGTTTCTTGGGATAGGCTCAAAGAAATCCTTCATAAATCATTTATTTTTACAAATATATCTACGTTTTTATTTTGTTTGAATGTATTTCCCACTGAAATTACCTTAATTTCTATTTCTCTATTTACTTTGCTACTTTTATTTCATTTAATTTACTCTACAATACTTTGTTTCTTAGCATTTTGTAAACATTTAACTCAACAAAAGTGTATTTTAGGTTAAAATCTCTTACTCGAGACAGACATAAATAAGCCAATAATACTGTCACACAGAACACAAACAATCACAGAATTTTTTATTACAAGAAAAATCATAGATTTAAGTGAAAAGCTGCTGGGAAATAATCATATATATGACCAATATCAGAAAAGGATTCTCAATATTAAAATATATGCCTCTGTACTTTGATTCATAATAGTATATTTATATCATATATTTATTTATTTTGCACAGCAAAACAAAACAGCAGGGATGCAGCTAGAAAAGAAAAGAAGCTGGTTGTGCAGGTGAGATATAGAAAACCCCTCGAGAGGCTTATTATGAGGAATCTCACCTTAATGCATATTACAAACAAATATGATAGTCATGTGATCCACAAAACTAAGCAGAGGTAAAACATAGGATCAAAAAGCAAGCATAAGGTAGCCTACATCAAACAGCAATAACAAAAAACAAATAAAATAACACAATGAGGGTGTGTGTACGTATGTTCTTATACAAAGCAGACAGACAGAAAGGTCAAATGTTGTCTTATATGGTCGGTTCAGATAGTTAAGTATAGTTCATTAAACAAGTCTTGTAATTCTTGAGAGACGTAGACTGGATAGTTATTTAAATATAACTTTTCCATAGCCGTCCCCCTTGTATCCAATAGAGAACTGGAAGAGCCCATATGCAACATTGGGAGGTGTAAACATTTAGTATGTCTTGTATTATAGTTGTACATCAGTGTTGGACTGGGAAAATGTTTATGATTATTAAGGATCCACCTCAGAAGCACATGGATGTGCCTCCAGTCTCACTGTGGTCCCGAACATAAAAATTAAATACAGACAACTATGCATAGGATCAGAATAAAACATAGAATAAGAAAAGAAGACGTGTATTATACACCACATATGGATGAAATTAACAAATCTTACAGACAGAAAGATCCTGGAGACAATCCTGATAAATATTACAATTACATAACACACACAGAAAAGTGAAGCAGGCTGGTGCAAAACTTTGAAAATTAAGAAACAAGTTTGGTATTTATTTATGTTAAATATTGATTGGATCTTGAGCTGAATGGTTAAATAGATAACTCCCAAAATAATATTGCAATATATGAGGTATGGGTAAAGTTATAATGAAGAGTCATTTAATGTTTCTGATGATAAAAATGAAAACGAAAAACTTAAAAAAAACATGGTATTTGACCACCAGGTGGCAGTGTTGCAGTATCTGCCAGTTGAGGAGAGATAACAGATGAGAGAGGAACTGGACAGTTCAGTGTTCGGGTATGAACAAAATTAATCCAACATAAATCCTGAGAGAAGCGATTTGATATCAAAACGTGACCGAGATTAATAAACGTGCTCCTCAGAAACAACAGGATGACTTCAAGCACCTGAATATAAACTGGATCAAAATGAACTCTCCGGGTATATTGGAAAAAATCTTATTGAATGTCAACTAAACAGTTTTCTTCAAATGTCAGTTTTTAGAAAGCTCTGTGGAGTCACGAGTGTCTGATCATTACAGTTGGTTTCTGCAGACGTAAGGCGATAAAATCAGAAAAGGTTGCCAGGTTTCATTAACATTTAAATCACGTGAACGAGTAATAGTTTGTTTTGTTAGACTCGTGCTGCAGCCTTGCACCCGCAGCAACCTCATGATTAAGACAAGCCTGTCCAAAATCATGGCTCCATTAATGGGAAGAGAGAGACAGAGAAGCCAAATGGCAAATTGCAAAGTCCAAGGTGATGAGATGAAGTTTACACGAAAATATTATTAAAAAAAAAAGTCAGTGTGGTGCAGAAACTGGTTCCCTCGTGCAGTTCTTCATACAAAGAACTCATGAGGGAAAGAAATGTGTTTCTACGATAGGTGGTTTACAAATAATTGTCTATAATTGTCTGTATGAAAGAGGTTGTTACAGAGCCACCATCTGGCTGGTGGGCATATGCCTGTTTTATTAGCATTTTGCCTCCATTTAATAGTTTGATTATAAAGACCGCCGGTCAATTAAGACACCCCTGGTCTGACTTTTACTGCCTTTACTGAGTATTGGATGAAATTTTCAGACTTATATGTGAAGCTTGTGTTTCTCTCTGAACTCTTAAGTGCTTTGGGGAGTAAATTAAGGCAAAGCAGAAAATGCAACAGCAACAGTCTCTGCAACAACAGAGCTGCAGTCCTTTGAGTTTGATCTCCTGCTAAGAAGAGAAAACCCCCTTTTTGTTGTAACCAGAAGCGTGCGATCGTGTCGTGGCTGCAGGGCGCAGAGCCAACCAGCAGTGGTGTTACCGCTTCAGCTGCTGATTCAACTTGATTGAATTAGATTTCACTTAACTTACTAATGTGATTTCATTTGGCACATTTGACACGTGTGGCCTTCATCCACATCCTGTCTCAGTTCGTCGGCCAGTTCACTTTTTAGGGTGTGCGTTCGCGTGTCGCACAGCAAACCACAGCGCAGTCACGAGCCAAAATGGGTCACACACGCCTGCTCCTTCTGGGTTCCTCATTTACTCTCGTGTGTTTTAATGAGCCTTAGTTTTAAGGGACAACATTTACTCAGTTTGGGTGCCCACATAATGACAGTACTAGTTGTGCGCTTTAATGAGTCCCAGAGTGAGACGACGAGTTTGCTCTAGTAACATCGTCCTTGGCTGCAAACATGTCGTCACAAGTCGTGTGTTTGCATCGTCTGTACGCCTGCTCACGCGCTCTGATGTGACTTTTATTATATTTCATCTGATGTCGACATATTTATTTATAACATATTTGTCATGCATGGCGCCCTTCCTACATGCTGAAGGATACGTGCTTCTGTATACAATAACCTATATTGACACAACTCCTGAGTGTATGCGGCTGAGGGCTGGATTTTAGGATAACAGAGGTGGGTAATATTGCCTCGAGCAAACTTTTTCTCTGTTTGCTCCCACTCCCTCTTTTTCTCTCCTTCTGAGGGCAGTCTAATAAATCACAATATCTGCTACATGACCATTTCTGTCCTATAACAGCCTCCTTCATATTCATACGAACATCGATCTTACTGCGGAGGCCACGCATGTCATGCACACGCACACACAAACACGAGCGCACACGCATGAATGCAGATGCAAAGAAAACGCCTTCTTCTTAATTAGCAAAGCACAACATCAGAGAAAACTTGACACTACACAGCCTATAACAGCCCAGTTTTTCACGAGCTGGTAATCGAAAGTGTCCTGGTATTCAGTCGGACTCGGCCTCCTCCTGCTTCCAAGGACACGCAGCAGCACCTTGTCTGCGCTGCTGACGGCTGAGCGGGTCATCGGCTGTCAGTTGCTCCCCATCAAGCAGCTGCACGACACCGGGGGCGAAGGAAAGGGCAGGAAAGATTGCCTCCAGGCCGGCCCACCTAGGCAACTATCAGCACAGACTGAGAAAACTTCTCTGTGGAGGGAGAGAGAGGCTGCACACCGCTGCATAAAGACCCAGACCTCCCATCACCTCTGCGGCTTTTTCCCAGCACACCGCTGAGATCTCATCAGCCTGTGATGCTTCTCCCAATCCAGGAGTTATTTTCTGCTGAAGATGTTGTAATTTCTTCCCTTTTTTTCCTTTTTCTGTGAATTCCCCCTCAATCTGTCTTGTCTACATTTGCTCTAGATGATGATTTCCTACATTTCTAAACAACCCCGAAGAGAACAGGTGTGAACTTGTTGTAGTTAGCTTTGTGTTTTATGTTCAGGTAATGAGCGATAGCGGGAGCGGCAGTGATAGTGACAGCAAGAGAACACGTTTTCTTCATCATAGAAAAGGGAAAAATCGTATCCTTTTACTGATAACACAACTCGTCTGCTGGATGTATTGTACTCTGGGTCCCTGGAGGGTACTGTCGGTGGAGAGATTGTTGTGTGTTCCTCCTCTCTTGGTGGATTTCTTTCTCCCTGTGTGACGGTTGAAAGTGTGTGCAAAATGAAGAGTCTGAAAAGGAGCGCTTTGCTCAATAATCCTGAGGGACTGACACCAAAACAGACTGTTTAGCCTGCTGTTGATGTTTTAGAGGAATTTAGTTCTGCATTTGTGCCCCTTTTTTCTTTATTTGTACCATTGTATCTGCACTGGAAATATCTAATAATACCCACAGACAAACACAGCAACAAATAACAAGAATTTGAGATTTTTCAGGCTATACTGTTCTCAGGAGGATATTTCCTTTAACTATCTTTACCATATCCTCGTCAGAAAAACAACCATATACATTGAAAATGCGAGTAGCTAATTTTGACTCATACTTACGGTTGTTGTTAGACGGCGGCCTCTTGTGGCTGTAGTATTTATTCCAGCTTCAAAGGAGGAAGTGAGGAAAGGCTGATTTATGGGCCTACAACATAGTGAGCATTTATACATGTGCGCTGGCGTTGTTACTGGCGCTGTTGAGAGGATTGCCAGCTGTACTTTCCCATGTTGAACACGACGTACCCTTCGGCTCACATCTGTGTCTCTGGGCTATGCAGAGTGAGTGTCTGCAGTGAATGCATACATACTGAGCTTGGACGACTCGGTTTCAGCAAAGTGCCATTTGCCACCGGGCTGCCCGTCCTTAAAACATCCGGCCTGTCCGCTCTCTTTAGCCCAAAGACACTTTTTCATACTGCAACAGCTGAAGAGGGCGGTGTGTTTACTGGGAAAACTACAGTTCACAATCCCTGGTATTAGCACCAGAGGAGAAATCGCAAAATGTTATCCTACAAAGTGGACTAATGAATGAATGAATGAATGTTTATTTCGTATGAATGACAAACATAGCCAAGGCTTATGAGGAACCTACCCCTAATCGCAGTCGTAGTGTCGCTGTGATGCGCAGTTACATTTCTGGGGAGGTGCACGGCAGGCTACGGCATACGGCATGCATCTATGCAGATATTCAACACATCATGCTTGTGACTTAAAAGTCTTTAGGGAGGAGGTCGGGGATGGACAGTTGGAGTAAGCAAACACAGGACTTTAATTCAGGAGACCGCTGTTCGTGTCCAGTGTCCCAGAAGTCAACGGTGAGTTCTTCTAACTCACCACCATAGTTAAGTAACATCATGTACTGTACATACTGTACCGAATGTAAGTTACTAAGGTAATGTAGGTATGTTTGTAACAGAAGTTAGAGCAGTAACGCAGTGATTCAAACCCAAACCTTTGCAGAGTGGTGATATTTGTCATTCAATTAAAAGTACCAACTCCTTCTCACAACTGAACTCAAGTGTTTGTCGCTGAGGGACAGCCTACTGTGGATGTTTGAGAGGAATTAAGTGCTGCATTCACAGTCCTTTATACTTTATTTGTACCATTGTATCTGCACTGGAAATATCTAAAAATATCCACAGTTATCCACAGAAAAACACAGCACCAAATAAATAATTGACTCCTCAAAACTGAATTGAAAGATCTGTTTCTGAGGGACTGACAGGATGTTCAACCTATGTTTAAGAAGAATGAAATGCTTCTTTTCTGGCCCTTTTTACTTGTTGTGTATCTGCAGTGGAAACATCTAATAATAACCACAGTCATCCACAGAGAAGCGCTGCACTAAATAAGAAGAATTAGAGATATTTTTGAGTTTCTAAACAATGTTAAGCTGTTCTCAGGAGGATTTTCCCCTTTAACTAGCTGTCCCATTATTCACTCACTAGAAAAAATGTCCAGACTCCTTCTCACAGCTGAACAGAGCTTTTTGTAAACCTTATTACTGTCAGTCATAAGTGCTGCCACCAATTCGTTTTGGTGGATGCACCGGCAGCACTGATGACTGAGGGTTTTTTTATTGCGGTATATTCAGATATCGACTCCCTGCAGGGTTTTTATCAGCTCATGCCTGACTGTGTGGCATAAAACTGTTGGTTGCTTTTCGTGATTTTACTTGTGTTCCCTCATTTTATTGCATTCCCACAAGGCTTTCTTATTGTGCGCTTCTATTTCATTATTTTATTGTTAACTCCATCTGCAAACCATATTCATCTCGTGGGACAATAAAGATTGAATTGAACTGCTCCGAGTCACTCAGAGAGGAGTGGAGGGTGATGGTACACTGGCAGATAACTGGAATCAATGGGAGCGTTAATGGAGGCCGAGTTGTTCAGAAAACAATCTCACTACGAGGTACATTTTGTTACTGTTCTGGGCACGGGAACATATTATCTTTGACGAGTCCTTGAACAGAAATTGGAACATTTACAATTCAAAGATAACGTCGTCAAACTCCATCTGTTGATGAAGGTCGTGTGAAACGATCAAAATATCATTAATTTAACTCCTGAACTTTAAACCTCAACGTGAGAGAATAAAGTAGAAAATCAGTACTAGTAGAAAAATGTCAGATCTTAGGTATAATTATGTAAAATTTCTGTTTCTCTTTCTAATCAGATATTCAGGAGTGCCATCATCTGGATGGACCCCTGGTAACCCATGGTAACCCCGTGTTTAACATTACAATGCTATGAACTGTGGGTAATTCCCTCAGGCAAGGTCTTCAGAAATGCAGACTTAAGGAAAGTGGCCTTAAAGAGCTCAACATGTCTGCGAGGGAGCCCTTTTGCACTTTGATGATTTGACAGTAGGGCAGCCTTAAACCCTCAAAGACTTACCAGGAGTGGCCTCAAAGTCTGTGAGTCCGTTAGTGTGGACACTGGGATTGGGCGTCCCTGTGGGAGGGTTTTACAACCCACTTCTACTCCAGGCTAATTGGCTCGGGATTGCACATAATGTGGCAGGAAGTGGGCAGGGAGACAGTCTGAGGAGGGCCCTGAATGGTAAGCCTGGTTCCAGACGTCTGACATCATTCTTCCTGTGATCCAAACTGGTTCTCTCTGTCAGCTGATAATCAAAAGACAGCAGGTAGATTTAAAGGATAAGTTCACCTAAAAATGAAATTCAGTCATTATCTACTCACCCCCATGAAAACAACCGAAAATAAACAGCATAAAATGGCTCCGTACAGCGTGTCTGCCGTAATCCAAGTCTCCAGAGGCCTCGAGATCCTAAATTGATTTGAAAATATGTTATTGACGACAATCAGCCACTAAACTGTTAGCTAACAAACGTTAACATTACTAACATAAGCTAGCAAACATTAGCATTGCTTATGCTACCTAGCACCTATGCTTTTTCCCACAAACTGACAACTACCACTCTTGACGCTGACAAAACAGATACCATGTGATACCAACGGCGTTAAACTATTGGCTCACAAACAAAACAATCATATTGGACCCCAATATATTTCATTATGATTGTTATTTCACAATCATAATGTTTTTAAGGAAAAGAGATACTTTTGTTCTGCACCTTTATAAAAACTTTGTATTTCTATTTCTATTTTAAAATGATGAATGAATTGTCTACGTAATAATTTCATCAATATGACATTTAAAGACAAAATCTTTGAGTCGAGAGTGTAAACAATGTCTTTTCAAATCAATTTGGGGTCTCAGGGCTTCTGTATGGAGCCGTTTTATGTTTTTTTTCCTTGTTACGGTTGTTTTGGGGGGTTTTTTGCATGTCTTTCCAACCCCAGCTATCCTTCAGTTGTTTAGGAGAACGCTGCAACGCTGTTTTGCTGTGAAGCTCCAGAAATGTTTTGTTGACTACGAAACTACACTTGACTTTCCATCAGCATGTTGGTGAGAAGATAATGACTGGATTTTCATTTTGGGGTGAGTTTATCCTTTAAGTGGCGGCACTGACGGTACACTACTTTCTCCATTTGGATTCATTTATGACCGTCCATGTGAAATAAATGGTTATTAGTCTGTATCCTTACGATGTTGTTGGCACATGATATTTTCGTCACAAACTGTCGACTGAAGGTGGCACAGGAGGCACGTGAGGGGTCTGAGGGATGAATTTTAATAGAGTGGAAGTCTAGGACGCAGGCACTGGACACCCTTGGGTGAAAAAAATATATAAATCCAAAATTCATATGTGATAACATTCATTAAAGAGCTATCCCCTCATATCAGCCACTTATCAAGACTATAAGAGTCTCTTCTGGATTATATTATGTATGACAGATAACTTAATGTCTGCACATTAAAAATGTATACGTCGTCTCACTGTTGAATGCAGCCCTCCTTCATTATTGATAGCAAAAGACACAGTTAAGGATCATGCACCAAAAAGTACTGAGCAGCTCCTATGCAGATGGAAAGTGTTTAGAAAATGCTGCAGTAAGGAGGGAAGAGGGCGACAAGGAATATTTTAGTTTCTCTAATTAGACTTTCTTTAAGAAACTCGTGTTTCTGTTTGATTCTAATCTGAGTCAGATTATGACAGCAGTGTTCACAGATTACTTTATTGCCACTGATAATTAGACTTCTCTTAAATAAAATATGAAGACTTTCATTCCAAAATTAGACATCCACACAAGAATTATATATATATATATATATACTTTTTTTTTTCACGCCTACCAGCAGATGATTGCTGGCAGTAAAGCTCAGCACTATTAGAGTTAAGAGTCGTGTCACGTTTGCTCGGCAAATTGTTACGATTTAAGGACTTAATAAACTGTGTTTCTGAAATATTAACAGACAGTAAAGAAAAATTTATTGCGGCTTGAAATGAAACCTGTAAATCAGCTTCAGATCCATGACTGAGGCTCTTGTTATTGCCAATAAAACAATACAGATGAACATTTCACCTGCTGTCATTCACAGCTTGTCGGAGCCTCGCGGGCATGTCCGCATTTTAATAATCTTTTTGGTTTTTTTTGTATTAAAGCAACATGGAACATCATTTACAAGCATAAACTGTTAGTTAAAAAAAAACTTAGTTGGTTGAAGTTGGAATAAATAAAGAGAGCGATCCTCTTCTGGAGTCCGGTCACGTTCCTGTGTGTGAACAGCGTGCCGCTCAGCTCAAACTATTTTGATTAGAGTTAAAATGAACTCTGCTTTAATGATCTGAGTGTTTCAGTTAAGATTTGCAATCAGCTAAATGGCTCAATTTAGAACAACGGAAATAAACCAAATAATTAATTTGGAAATGTTGGGAAAAGGCGCTAAAAGATTAATTCTGAGAGTGGCGAAGAAAGTAAATGATTCATCTGAGCAGAAGTGGAAGGAGCTTAATGTTGAATGGAAGCAAGTGATTCATTCAGAGGAGTCAGTTCTATATGACTCTGAGCCAGTTTCATCCTGGAGTTAAAAATAGACGTTCTGTGGTTGAAGAAGATCACACACACTCACACACACACTCACACACACACACGTGCACAGATGCTTGCTGGTACACGTACTGTCGCCATGCACGTGCACACACACACACACGCAAACGTGGGGATGCAGAGACCTCAAAACACCACAATTACATTTTATCTGAACTCACTTATACACACACACACACACACACACAGGCGGTGTCACACTTTCTGTCACTAGCTCTCTTTTTTGTTCCCTCACTTGCTGACACACAAATACACACACACATGTTCCCTGACACAATCACACTCCCTCTCACACACACACAGAGAAACACACACTTTCTCTCGCGCTCTGGCTCATGAATTAAAGAGCAGAGCTGGTCCAGGGGGAAGAAATTATTCAGGCAGATCTGCTCTCTGACAGAGGAGTGGGAGGGAGGGAGGGAGGGAGAGGAGAGGAGGAGAGAGGAGAGGAGGGGAGGAGAGGAAAGGGAGGCCAAGAAGGGAGGGAGAAAAAGAGAGGAAAAAAGAAGATAGAGAAAACAAAAGGGAAGAGAAGAAAAAGGCCGTTAATAAGGAATGCACTGATTTGACAGAGAGGGGCGATCAAACCCCCAATGGCACGCTGTGTGTGTGTGTGTGTGTGTGTGTGTGTGTGTGTGTGTGTGTGTGTGTGAGGAGAGAGAGAGAGAGAGAGAGAGTGTTTCAGTTCACTCCTCTTGTGTGTGTTTTGTGTGCATGAGAACGTGTACTTCTTCATTGATTGTGTGTATAATGGATGTGGGAATGCATGTATCAAGTTTCTCTCAGTGTGTGTGTGTGTTCACCTGGTTGTATCTGTGTGTGTGTGTGTGTGTGCCACTTTGTGTTACTGAGTGACAATCTCCTCTGTTGGTGTAAGCGCGCAGGCTGAATCAAAACAGGCGGTAAAAAGACGTTTTCAGTCCAAGCTCCCCGATGAGGTGAAAATTGAAGGGAGACTGAAAGTCCATTTGATCACAGAACACAGGTGGGTGGATATTAAAGTTACTACTTTCTGTTTAGTCGGTCTCGACTGCATGTGAGCGTCGGATGCCACACAATGGACACTGAATCTGATAAACATGCATTGTGTTATGTCAAGTAAACAAACAATGTGTCTAAAACCACTCAGGTGACAGATGGGAGTGTTTCCTAAGATAGCCTACCTTCCTTTGTCTGTGCCTTTTAAACAGAGAACAAAGATGTTTCCAACTAGAAATGACATATAAGATAGCCAACAGCAAGTAGAGAATGTGTGTTATCTTTAGAGGTGGGGAGTAACAACTTACGCACTTTTACCTGAAGGTGTTAAAGATATCATTCAGCCACTACATGTGTCATTATCTCACCTCCTTTCATTGCATCCAGGTCACAACACCGCTGATGATCGAATCATCTGCTACCTCAAGGGTTTTCCAGTTTGCTGCACAAACTAACATAGCTAACGTTGCTAACGCTGGCTAACGTTAGGGCAGTACTGTATGCTGGGTGCATTGAAACAGTGAGGTCACTCCAATAGGAAACAATGGAATAAAGCTAATTGTGTTGCTGATGCTAACTCATGTTGCATGCAGACACTGGAAGGTCTTAGAGGTCTGAACCGGTCCGGTATTTTGAACCACATCCAAAATGGACCGATTGAAAACTGACCTGAACCCAACATGCATAAATACATTTTCAAAAAAGACCCCAGGACAATTAGACAATTCAAACTATAGTCAACCTGCACCAGACTCGACCACAGAAGGAACATCAGTACAGGCAGCTAGAGACTTGGGTGTCTGATAGCATTCGGACCTGAAACAGCCCGGCACAACAACAACAACAACAACAACAGCAGAGGAAGTGTCTAAATCTGTGGTG
This sequence comes from Pagrus pagrus, assembly GCF_965226575.1. Classification (NCBI taxonomy): domain Eukaryota; kingdom Metazoa; phylum Chordata; class Actinopteri; order Spariformes; family Sparidae; genus Pagrus; species Pagrus pagrus. The sequence continues at coordinate 3,860,131 of NC_140199.1, read as the reverse complement.
TGTGTTGTTTGAGGAGCAGATCCATGAGTTTGAAGGCATTTTTCAGACAGTAAACACAGCACAGTGTTTTTTTAATTCTCTGAAACTGGACTTTAAAACTCAGGGTGACAGTTGTTTTATGTTTCACCAAGAGAACTGGAAAATATGCACATGCACATATTTGACTGGAGTGATTTTCTTGGCCACTGCACAATGAGGCATAAATTGAGCCCGGTTCAACATTTCTGCCGGTTGACCCTGCAATTTTTTGCCGCTCCCCCCTCCTGCTGTGCCACTTCATTCAAAATGAAAAAAAGGGGTCTGCCTTTTTCACTCAGGACAAAACTCAGTTCGAACACCGACTGTGACGGCCCTTCTTGGCCTCCGTCTTTGTTTCTTGGCACGTACCTCCTGTATGCAGGGCTGGTGATGCAGTGCAGTGAGCACCTGAGCCCGATGCTTCCAGCTACTTTTTAAAGCTGCTGCCTCAGTCCTCCATCCCACCAGCATTCACACCCAACACCTCTTAAATATCTTCAGTGCCAAAGAAAATTTGGCATCGGAAACAAAAACCTGAACTGAAAAAGAAAAACATTGGCACTGAAACACTCGTACTGGAAAAAAGTTTTTTGGCAGTGGAAAAAAGTTCCTCTGAAAAATCAAACACAGACATTAAAAAATATTTTATTTTATTTTGTTATTTGTGTTTTCTGATGCGTTTTTCTTCATGTCTGTACTTTCCAGTGGTAGTTTTTCAATGTTTTCTTTTGGTTTTTGCTTTCAACTTTCTGTCAATGTTTTGGCACGTAGAGGAGTGTGAAGGGCAAAGACAGATATTTATATATTTACATATACTCTGTATACTTCACCACTCCTCTGGACCTGATAACATGCAGTTTTGATTGACGACAGGATTGGCGTTGTAGTACTCGAGAAAGGTCTCGGTCTTAAGACTCGTCTCGAGACCACTTCTTGAAGGTCTCGATCTCGTCTCGGATCAGACAAAGAGGACGCTGAATTTTATTTCAAGACCAGTGAATGTTTGATACATACTGTACTTAACGCTGGTTTCTATGGGAATATGAGAGTCACTCAGAAAACCTGATACAACACTGAACAGGATATAAGAGGTCATCTTGGATGTTTTTCACTGTTTTGCGTCATTTTTGAGACCAGATGACTGATCGATTAAGATGGAAGGGGATTGGGAGATTAATCGATGGCGATTGAAAAGCTTCTCGACATCATCCTCAGCACTAATCTGTACCAATCACCTCGTCCTAATACGGTCACTTCTGGCTCCAAAGAACCAAGATGGCGCGTTCATAATGCCAAACCTGACTCTTTAAAACATCCACAAGCCAACGGCTGACATCACAGTGGGTTTATACTTGGTCTGAAACATATCTAATCAACATTCAGGTCACTATAAATATCAGACTCAAGACACCCAATATTAAAGGACTTGGATCAGGACTGGTGCCAAAAGATTTTGACTGGGACATCCTGAGCCTCTTCAAGTCTTTCTCCTGTGGGTCCTGGCTGTTTCACACATGTCGTGTTCCCCACAGCTGCTGCAAGTGTTTCATACACCCCTCTGGTCTTCATGTCTAAGGTGTTGAATGGTTTGTGTTAGGTGTTAACTCGGGTATCCTTGTGACCCCTTAAGCTTAGAATATTTCCTCACAAGGTCAAAAATGACTAAAAGGAGCGCTCCGTCTCACAGTTAAGTTAAAAGCACTTACTGAGATAGTAAAGCTGCTAATGTGTCTCTCAACACACATGAATATGTAACGTGTCCCTCCAGTGCAAAGAACAGACGTACCAGAACACGGCAGGATTTTTTTGTAATGCACGACGACGGCGTAGTGATGTGTTTCAGGTGTAGGTGCAAAATGCAAATGTTGCTAATTGAACCGCCGCAAAGAGGGAAGCAGTCACTTCCATCATCACCCGACATGTAAGTGCTGCAGCTGCTAATGACTGAGCGATCACAGTCGCTGAGTACCTCAGTGTGACAGCCGCACTTGTCACGGGTAATCAGAGGTGCAACATAAAGAAAGAGATTGTCGGATTGAAATTTGGATGCAGATATCTGCAGACAGTGGAAATGCTTTCCAACACGGGAACTCCACAAGGACAAAACAAAAGAGCAATAATCCCCATTTTGTATTCTTGACACACCTGACGCATACTTTCAAATATTTCCTGTCATTTTCCTTTACTGAAAGTGTGCAATGGAAGTTTTAAAAAGGCACAGCTGTGGTGCTGAACCACTACACAGTCGTCACATCACACCAGCATCTGATCGTTTTAAAATAAAAGTCGCTGCTTCATGAAAAACATACGAAGTGCTGCTATTTATACCAGTAACACATTACTGACATGGAGGAAGTCAGAGATTGTACATGACAATGTTTGTCCACTTTCTCTGTCAGTGTATTATCGTGTTAATGCCATGGCAACAAAAGTGTTGGAGTCGTTTTTTTTTCCATTTAGATCAGCATGAGGCCCATTTTCTTGAGATGTCACGCTATGTGATCTTAATTGACGCCTGTCAGGCATTCAGAAATGAGTATTTTCCATCTCCATGGTTTAAAATACATCATATTACATTTCACACCATTTTTTTCCCCCACACACACAGACAACAAAGCTCCTTACAAATACCAACGCAGCAGACAGCTTTCACACTGAGCACTCGTCTTAGCTGCAAATAATGGTTATTTTCTTTATCGACTTATTTTTTTTTATGATTACCTGATTAATCATTTCGTCTGAATATGTCAGAAAATATTAAGAAATATTCATCACAACTTCCAACAACCAGAGACTGACTAACCAGTCTGAAAAACATGTAATTGTGCAATAAAGAAAAACAGGAAATCCTCACAATTTGACATTCAGCATCTTTATTCAACAATAAAATCATTGTTAATTGCATTAATCCTTACAGCACTAGTTTATAGAGTGCCGAGTGCATTGTAGACTTAAATAATACAATGACAACTATGTGTTTTATTTGTAATGTAAATGCAGAATGAAATACAAGCCACAGCCTGGTGTTTCTGTCTTTATCGATCATAATGAAGTTAATTAAGACCGACATGCTGAATAGTCTGACTTAAGCACTTGGCTTCTTACTTTGTTCTCATTCACAGCGGCCAGCTCAGCTTGTAATATCAGCAGAAGTCTCACATTGAGAGGCCAAGCAGTCACAATAGTACATAAAATCAATTTCTATCTGTTTCATCTTGTTCTGAGTGTTTTTCTTTTTTTTCCTTTACAGAAGCTCAAGGTTGGCTTGTGATGGCTTTTTTTCCCTCAAGCTTTCAATATCAATATGTGCAGACAGGGGACCATTCCTGTTGAAAAGTATGACCCTGGGCACGCAGAGAAATAATATTACATGGCTCTGTCGTGTTGGTATGTCAGGAGTGTTGTTTTTCTATGTTTTTAAAAGAAATGTAAGTGAGTGCAGGTCCCCAGAGCAGCAGCTGATTATTCCTCCTGCAGAGAAACGTTCAAATGTCCTGCCAAAAGGAAGACAGAAGCATTAAATCCATTAGGTTGTTTTTTCGACTCTTCTTGCTTATGTTTTTTTCATAAATCCAGTTGTCTTGGATTGTGCTTTATAAAGCAAACTGCCCTTGACTGAAATGTTTCACCTCCAGCTGCTCCATCATAGCCGCAGAGCCCTTTCAGCCAGCAGGGTTATACTGGGCAGCTCCCACAGCTTTATATCTAGAAACTGGTCCGCTGGATCAATATCTGAACCAATCGCCGCATATTGTAATGATTGAAGTAAAGCCTGCCAAATCCATTTTCAGTGTTTATTGTGGCACATTGTGCTGCCAGCACTCCAGCTGTAAAAAAAAAATAAAAAAATGCCTATTTCATTCTGTTCCAACAGCAGATCAGTCACTTCAAAAAATAGATAAACAGCAGCCTGTTTGAATAAAATATCCACATTTACCGCATGTATCGCTAAGCAACACGAGCACTTTGGGTTAAAAACGGTTGCTTTGCATCGATTTCACCAACATTTTCCAGGTGAACCGTTCCTCTGAAACCTGCTTCTGATCAAAATCAGGGTTATATTGTTTTTTTAGTGGAAAAGCAACACCTTGGATGAAATATAGAGCAACTCCCACAACATCAGAAGACAAAATAAACTGAAGAGAAACGTGTGTTTTCTTACTTGACTCAATATTAACCTAATATGACATTATTTTAAATCATTATTTACTTTATTTCCTTCATATTGTAATTCTGATACTGCTGCTTCTGTCTGATCCACATCGGCCTCTGGAAGACGGCTCCCTCCTCTGTTGCCCTACGGAGGTTTTCTAGCATTTTGTCTTCTGGTTAAAAGGTTTTTTTTCTGAAGATATTCAACCTTCATTTAAAGCAAGATCAAATACTGAGGCTTTGGGATGGCAGCTCGTGTCAGAAGCCTCAGTATTTCATGAATTTTGACCAACAACCAACCATTACTCTCCAGGAAGTCACATTTTGATGCTTCGAACTCAGAAATACATTGATTTAGAGAACTAATTTACAATATAACCCAGAAGAAGAAAAATACAAAAGACCCAGACAGCAAAAAAAACACACGAATAATAACAAATTGTAAAAATAAGAAAAAGCTAAATCAGTAAATATGTTTGGGAAGACTGAGGCGCCTTCAGTTCTGACTGACTGGTGGGGAGTTGCAGGCTTTGAACCCTCTCAGAGTCGTTAATGTCACCTGTGAGTCGTTGATACCACCTGGCCCTCAGGTGAGTCATTAGTAACATCTGAGTCCAAGTATTAACGGGTATCTGGGGAGGGAATGTAAGTGGCTGATAGAAACATTAGTAAAAATAAACCAAACCTGAAGAAAATAGATAAAACGTGTTAAATTTTAAAGCAAGTTAATCAATTTAAACAAGAACAGCTTGATATAACGTGACTTGTGTTGGACCAACACATCCTCATACCTCAATAACTGCATAGTTCGACTGTCAGTGACCGTCATCATATAATAAGTCAGTGAGCACGTTAACATGACCACAATAATCTGATTACTGGGAATAATCAGGTTACGATAATAATCTGATTTGACGTGTTTACATGCACTCAAGTAATGCAATAATGGAAAAAAAAAAAAAACGGGTTCACCTGACTTCCTCCTTTGCTGCTGCAACAATTACTACGACCACTAGAGGTCGCTGCCTAACTGAAAAGTAAATATGGGTCGTGACATGAGGTGTGCACAGTCTGACAATATGGTATGTTCAGTATTTCTTGGCGAGGTTTCTTGGCAGCTGCGGTACGGATAAGGTTTAGGAAAGATTTAATTTATTGCACATTAACTATAGTTAAGGTGTGGTTAGGGATTACGAACTGCAACTCTAGCAGGCATGACACGTGACCCTTGGTGGTGGAGAATCATCCAATAAAGGCATGAAGATTATTAGGGACACTGAGTCGGTTGTACAGATTGTTAAGTGCTCTGAGAGAAAGTTGTGATCTGGTGATATATAAATAAAGTTGATTTAACTGGACATAACTGATAACTATAAGCCTAAATCACCTGGGCTTTAACCCCAAACCATGAACGGCAGCAAATCAATATTTGGTCAGACAGAATCGGAGTTAATTTCCTGACAGCAGAGAAGCAGGTTTGTGTCGAGCTGCAGCCTCTTTGACACCAGGTCCTGATAACACTTTATTATAACCCAAAGACTGACAGTTTTTACTCAAACGTCCATGTTTTAGAGTCAAACAGAGCTTCATCTGACCCTGACTGATTTATCTGCCAAAGACAAATTTTACTGCCATTTTCCTCTTGATGCGCTGTAATTTTGAATCACGCCTGTAACCAAGAGTGTAATTAACATGTCTGGTTTATACTGAGGGTCATAAAAATGTCAGTTGCTCTTGCGCTTGTATAAAGAGACTTTCAGATGGGACGCAGCATCCAGTTGGAGCGACGTGTAGTCTAATGGAGCAGGGTACAAAGGAGAGGGCAGGAGAGAGTCACAGTCAGTACAAAAGTTAATGGTTTCAATTAAAGTTGGGCAAAATATATGCAAACACATTTTAAAGCTGAAATCCAGAATTAGTTGGTTGTGGCTCGTAAATGGCGGTTTACCCCCCAAATTCAACCAGATCCGTGTTCGGCCCGTCTCCGATCCCCCACGCAAGCCGAGCTTATAGGTTTCACTCTAGTTTGTGTTTTTAGTGTGTTGTTTTTATTATTCTGCTTTTTAACCTGTAAAGCGTCTTTGAGTACCTTGAAAAGCGCTATATAAAATAAATGTATTATTATTATTATTATTATTATTATTAGTCTATGTGTGTACTTCCACTGGCTCTGCCGCATTGTGTAACTACTCTGTCGCAGCTCCGGCAGTCCAGTCTGATACCAGGGCTTCTATTTTTGCCGGATGCCGGAGCACAGTGTGTCAATTCAGCCGAATTCAGCCATATAACGGGCGGAGCCAGGCTTGGAGTCAACAGCTCGGTTGGAAACGCTAACCTTTTGTCTGTTTGTTGTCGTGTTTATAACACATATGTATACCTGCCATTGCCCGTGATTCTGTTATTACCACAGGAACGGCTCGGTCTCGCCTCTCCAGCTGTCCGGCAGTGCTGCCCGGCGCTGCACTCAAAACGCAGCCGGTGGGTGTTGACGGACGAGGGAGCATGGCGCAAAACCACAGGGAGCCGTTTGGCAATGCAAATGCAACCAGTGGACTTCTCGAGTTACTTGGTCTGTATTCAAATGTGTCAGTGCAGGAAAAGCAAAGGTCAAATACATTACTGGATCACTTTGCACAAACTCTGAATACAGTTAAAGATATAATACCTTGTAATTCTGTATCAAAACGTCTAAAAACGACTAGACATTTGTTATATATTTTGTTGAGTTGTGTCCTGACATTATCCCAAATGTTTCCAACAATGTTTAAACCAGAGAAATCCACAAGTTTACTCAAAGTAACAGTGAGTTTCATATGGTCTAAGAAATATATATGTATATATATATATAATTATATATCGTACAAGAAAAAGAGAAATGGGATTAGTGCCACTGTTCCTCGTGGTCTGTGGTAAGAAGGAACTGTAAATAAAGTGGCTGTTGCGTGGTACAGCTGGGATCGGCTCCAGCCCTCCCACCACCCTCGAAAGGGTAAGTGGATTATAGATAATGGATGGATCGATGGATGCGTGCATGAATGCATCTATGGATGGATGTGAAATCTGTCACATGCAGTCAATTTGAAGTGGATTGTACAGCTGCTAAATGGTTTTGTTCACCAGCACCGGTCAGGGATGCTTAACTTCATGACCGACGCTTCACCTGTTGAATCACCTGCACTCATCTCCAGGGATTCACGTCCTGCATGTCGGAACGGAGACAGTTTTTCGGACGACGAGCGTGTTTGTCTTTCATTTACAGCTCTCACACTGTTTTTCTTGAAAGAAAATATTGTGTATAAGCAGGAAAAGTAGATAAAAGAAATACCTGCAGGCTGCAAAGTGGAAGGAATTCAGTGATTAGTAAAAAAACTGCATTTCTGTGTCAAACAGCGTTTGTGACAGTTATAATGCAGTTTGGAGAAACTGTTTTTGCTTCAGCATACACATTCATCTCCCGGAGTGGATTCTGGTGATAAATCATAGTGAATGCGAGGATTTCTTCTCGGACGCCTACTTATATTTGTACATACGGAGGTTTTTTGTCACAGCGCTCGATGCAGTGTTTATCTGAGAGCACCTGAAGGATCGTAACCCTGCTGTGAGTCGGCAGTTTTTATCTCTCTAACAATTTCACAAATAATTCAAGAAGTTATCCGACAGCAAAGTACATATAAACAAGTTCCTGGCTGCTCACATTTCTGTCCCCATCATCACCCATCTCATTACCTGCAGCATTATTCATCAATACTCCCACCTCGATACCCCGCTCCCTCCCCGGCAGCGCACATATACCCCCACTGGGAAGGATGGCAGCCTCTGACAAGCCCTGAGTAAATGGGCACCTCATCTTTAGTGTGTGCTTGTGTGTGTGCGCTCGTGTGCGCGTGTGTGTGTGTGTGTGTGACAAGTGCTGACAGTCCAGGAGCCTGGCCTCGTACAAGGTCAGCATCTGTGAGCTTCATCAGTGTGTGTGTGAGTGTGTGTGTGTGCGTGGGTACAAACAATATACCACCTGTGCCCCCCTGCCATGCCCGCACCCAGCAGATGCTCTGAAAGTCATACTCAGTCTTACACACACACACACACACATACACACACATGCACGCACACACACACACACACACACACCTAGTCATGAGTACCATGCAGAGTTATCAAAGTCAGCCGAGGTTAGTTGTAGCGTTACGAGTGTGATAAATATGATAAAATATGGACCATAAATTCGGCTCATATGGAGGGAGGACAGGTCCTAAAGATCCACTGACACAAGCAGAACACACACGAACACACACACACACACACACACACACACACACACACACATCTGAGGACGACTGGTGAGTTTCAATTTTAAATGGCGACACAAACAATACAACTCAGCACGATGTCACCCTTTGTTTTGTGGAGTACCTAGCGAAGCCTCAATTTGGCATTATGGTCGTCGCCATCTTGTTTTTAGGGGGCCAGAAGTGACCATATTTAGACGAGAGGGTGGAGCCGGGAGAGGATATCCTGATTGGATCTGACTGAGAACCCAACTTGTCGATCACAACGTGGCCACGCCCTAAATTAAACCCTGCTTTATCGTATATTTGACTCTAAACAGGACATTAAGTTAGAAAATGATCATCACGCTGTGATGAAGAAGATTTGAAACTAGAGACTGAGACCAATAAGGTAATAAATCAAGTGAGAAGTATGGTCATTTTCTCATAAGCTTACATTCAATCTGACTTATGCTTGAAACCAGACGAGTCGCCCCCTGCTGGTCATCGGCGTCACTCATCGGATCCAGAAGCTCTGCCAACTTTTACTTCTGGACTCCCGAGCTTTCCCTCCTTTTCCAGGTTTATCAGAAAAATCTCAAATACAAGTTACATGAAAGAAAACAAAACATTAAAATGTTCTAGAGAATTTCTTCTCATAAACATCAGTGTTTTTATCAACACACTGAACATCAACATAGAGACATTGTACAAAACGTCACCGGTCATTAATTGTTAGTTTGGAGTCGAGGTGAAGGTGTTTTGCTCTTTTGATGGAGAAAAATTTTTCTTTCCTCCATTAACGTTCTCAACATCCTGAGCCTTCACACTATGTCAGCAATGTGCATTTTCTATAGCGCCTCAATCAATACCTGATACTCTGTGCAGTCCAGCTATACAGTGTAATATGTTGAGTGCAATAATGCTCATACGTTGAAAGGTTCGATGATATAAAGTCAGTTCAGTATGTTGCTTTTGTTTGTTTGTTTGTTTTTCTTTTATTGGCACTTGCACAAACATACGATGGATATATGTGAAAACAGTCTAAATGCACTTACACTGAGCCCAAGAAACATTTCTCAAAGGGCCTATAGATTATATCATATCATATAACTCTTTAATACATGGGCTAGAAAATATAATATTAAAGATCCCTTCTTGGCATTTAAAAACAAATAATCAGCTGGGAACAAAAATGTGTTTTTTTTCGGCTTGAACAGTAGTTATAATTAGGCACATAATATCCTCCTTCTAATGTCTATAAATATTAACATAAATACGTTTTCCTTCTTGACACAGGAAGTCTACTGTGAAGTCTCCACATCGTACTTGCATAAATTGCAAATTGGACCAGAATCAGCCTCCAAACTATTTGTGATGTCACAAATAACGCCCATAAAATAAGATTATCAGTGAGCTCAAACATTTAACTGTAGGAACAAGAAGAAAAAACACATTTTTCACTGGAGGGGGACTTTAAAAACTGAGAATTTATTATATATCAACATAGGCATCAAAACACTTGCACAGGATTTTTAGAGCAATACTTACTCATGACATTAAAGATACTAACAAGGAAAAAACAACAATATAACTCATAAAATTGTATTTTTTGTGAGTGCGACTGAATGTCGACCAAATATTAAAACACTGTGGTCTCTTTGATAACAATATAATATGCAGGTGAGGACATGGCCTCCTCTAGGAACAAAAACAAGACACAGAAATTGATCAGAATTTTATTAACACTTCAATAAAAGCGGCCGGTTTGTCAAGACACAATGTTTTTGAATTTTAAGCAGGTGGGAAACAGCACCGCTCGACGGGAGGCGATACTGTGACAGCAAAAGCCGGAGGGAGGCATTATTGTTGCCGTCTCCCTTGGTGGTGACTCGCTCGGTTGTTGCATTGCTGTTAGAGAGCAACATACAAATAAAAATCAGATTAAATGCACATGACAGGAGGCAAAGTCTCCAACAGGAGTCAAGTTCATGACAAGCTTGTGTCATTTACTGTGACTGCATGATTTATTTGGCCCTCGCCGGGAGAGGAGGAGGCACGCTGCGAGTTTTCTCATTCCTTTCTCCATCATTTCTACAGCCGTCAGTCAAAACCGCAGAGAGCCGGGACCGAATGCGAACGCTCGATAAATGGCCTGTTAATACTGCCAAGTTACATTTCCAGTCTTTGTTATTTCAAGCCTAGTTTGAGATTTACGTTGTGAGCTCCTGCTTTTTTTGTTGTTGTTTTAGCCTTTTAAAAACACAAACAGCTCTGGTTTCAGGGTTTATGTCTCACGCTGGGTAGAGACAGATGTTACTCAGCAGGTCAGACTGCCACGAGATCTAGTTGGAATTAAAAAAAACCTACTTCGTCCATTTATTACAACTTATCCTGTGCAGGAAGCAGCGTGAGTACAACCTGATGTGATTGTCTATGAAACAAGAAGAACGACGGCAGCAGTTGTTTCTGAAAGTGCCTCCAGACAGACATCTGACGAAGCGCTCAAGTGAAGGCTTCAACCAAATGTTACACACAGCTCTGAACAGCTCAACAACCACTTTAAGATGTATTTGTTTTGATCTGTAATTTTACCAGGGTTGATGTTGTTTTCCAATTTTACCAAACATAATGAAAAGATGAAACACGTCCACAATTTCGTTGTATATTCAAGTTATTGGACTGGTCAGAATGTTTCTTGAATTTGTTTTAAACACATAAAACCATCAACATTACATTTTTTAATCTGTTAAATTCCCAATCTCTTCAAAAGATCGCGTCCAACATGAACTTGTACATTCAGATGTTTTCACAGTTTGTTATTCATCGTTCAAAACTTGATTTCCTCCTAGAAGTGTTGTTATTGGACGTTTATGAAAATCTGTCAAAAGATGGTTTTAATCATCGGCAAAAATCAAATTAATCTATTGAGGACTTATTCTGAGTGCGATGCCTTTAAGTGTTCGCTAAGAGGCCATGAAATTCAATGTTCCTCACAGAGAGCAGAGCAGGCTGGATGGAAAAAGAAAGTTAATTTTCCAGGCCTGCAGACAGATTCAGCTGAATACATAAATGACTAAAGTGCAGGATAATCGACAGCAAACACAAAACGAACAGAGAGAAATTATGAATGTGTTTAAAGAATTTAGTTAATTATAATGTAAAGCACGATAAAGACAGATACACCAAAGTGTCAGAATGTGAAATCTGTATTTCTGGTTCATATTTATCATCTCAGAGCTGCGAGGAAGTCTTCACGGTGTCTGTGGCTCTGGCCTGGAGGTAAAAGCATTTAATAAACTCTCTTAACCTGTCAAGGACTCGCCTTTTATTTTTTTTCTGAGTTTCTCAGATGTTCTTGCGACATAGGGAATGACGATGTTGTTACCTTTTCTCGTCTCCACCCCTGAGGAATGATGCAGCTGCAGCTCCAAATCTCTTGCAAAACATCTGAACATTACCTCTGCCAACTTCAACGCTAATAAAGTGAATCAGAGCAAAATTAAAGAGGTTTCAGTACAGAGCTTTGGCACCATCTGTGCCATTTAAAATATCTCATGTGCCAAACTATATATTTATTTTATATGTTACCATAGGTGCTCAAAAAATAGCCCGATATGGGCTCTGCTCAGGCTTAACAGGTTAACCTTGTAAATCACTGGTGCTGCAGAGCTGTCGTCACCTGTTAGGAGCTCTCAGCAGGTGAACCAACAGGCGTGGGAGGTGTGGACATGTGAAGAGCGCTTGATTTAAAAGAACAACTCTCTTCAAAGACACTTTGGGTTCAAAACTTTGTGACTCATTTTGTTGTTTTGGATCCACAGAAAAACAAGTTACTTCATTTCAGGATTGATTGAAAATAAGGAAATACAAACACAACAGAGATGATTTGGTCATTTTGTTGTCAGCTGAAAAATCCATTACAATCCACATTTCCACATTTTCTTCTTGCATTTAAGCTGTTTTCTTGAATTTCCAGGCAGAATATTTCGCTGGAGGGCACACACACGAGTTACACCACTGCTCGGTAGTCGTGGATGTCTTCTGGGTTTGATTGCCTGCAGCAGATATCTGTAGATTTGTTTTCTAAAACTCCGCAGTGCAAACAGTAATAGGAGCATATTCAAATACAAACACAGAAGTGCTTTACAAAAAAAGCAATTAGGACCTGAAGGATTATTTGGTTAACTAGTTTGAAAATCTAACAATTCATCTTTAACTTCCCCTTTTCGCGCAAAATGTCCAAACATGCCCGCGTCATTGTGAGTATCTGCTTCTCTTTTGTCTCTTGTGACAATAAAACTGAAAAACATTCAACCTTCGGACTCTTCATCAGACAAAAACAAGCTATTTGATGTGGTCGTTTTGGGCTCGAGGATAAAGTGTGTTGTTTAAAAATTTTAATTTGTCCAAATACCTGATAAACTGATGAAATTCTCAGCAGCTTCAGCTAAACTTTGTGTTCAGTGCAATGGATGTTTGGGGTCACATTTGGAAATCGCCTCTGTATTTTTGTGCATTACAGTAAACATTGTAATTGTTATTTATTAACCTTGCTCAACACTGGTGATAATTACCAGATGTTAGCATGAGAACAGGCTCAACTAAGATGCTGATACACACCTGCTCTGCAGTATTTAGGCATTTTTTAGCACCGGCATGTCAGAAGTAGCCTGTGATCTCACAGTGCTGCTGGCATGACTGTAAACTTTTATTCTTTCCACTTTAAAGCTGAATAAAGCACAACAATGACAGGTAGCTGACAGCTTTGTAAAGATCTAAGAGCTTATTTTCTTCTTTACAAAACACCTTCTTCAATGGCATCACACACACACACTCTCTGCTCTGACCTTGTCAGTCAAGTTATCCCTAACACACACACGCTAACACAGGCTGTATCTGTGGCCAGGTTTTCTACCGTCTGGGATCATGTTTATCTTGTTAAAACGTGTAGAAACAGGGAGAGTTTAATTTGTGTTTCGAGGAGTGAAGGGAAGAGGGGGAGAAAGTTTCACCTCCTCACCAGCACAAACATACATCTGATACACTCTGAAGCTTTGCTATTCTGTTTCAAGCTTACAGATTCCCCACCATCTCTTAGTGTAATCTCATGCTGACTTGACCTCATATCAATAATTCATTTAGTCGAGAAAAAAAACCTCATGAGCTAAAAAAACTTCCAGCGTTAGCACTTCTGCCGAGGCCAAACTTTAGTTTTGGATAAGCGGTATTTCCTCCTGACGTCAGACATGTGAAGCCAGGTCCTCTGCTTGTTTCCTTTCTGTCTGACACCAGCTCTTCTCTCTCTTTTCTCACTCTTTCCTTCCACCATCCTGCACAAACACTCTCTCAGGCCTCTTTTCTTTGACTCTCCCCTCTTGTTTTTATCCTTTATTTGTGTGTCCATGTGAGTCATCTGGAGCTGTTTGCCTCCAGCTCTCTCACAAACAAGGACTTCAGTGGCGACTCAAAAGTTTGAGTTTCTCCAACTTGGTCTCAGTTTTACTTTAAAGCCATTATCACGATGAGGTGGATCAAAGCAAATATAGGAGCTTTGTCCTTCTTCAGGAAGTAGTTGAGATTAGCACATACTGAAGAAACTTTACTTGAGTTGTTGTTTGAAAAGCCTCTATAGAACTGAAGGTACTTGAGGCGTCGATGAGAGAGGGAAGCCGCTCAGTCTGGATACTTCGGAAATGTAAATAAGATTCGAAGATAAAAACGCTTGAATAAAACTTGACTGATCTTTGGATCTACAGAGAGAGAAGGTCGAAAGAAAACAAGACATTTTGATCTGATGAAAGATGTAAATCATTATTCTTTGGTTAGAAAACACTTGTGGTTTCAGTTAAATGTTAAAAAACATGGCATGTCGAGAAGTTCAAGTCATCGTGGACTGAAATATTAAACCAAAACCACAATTTATCCCCGACCTCAACCAAGTTAATGCGTTCCTCGCATGAGTTTGACTTCAGGATCATTCGTTGTTGTTTCATGCACTCTTGCGAGTGTTTGTTCACCGTAATCTAGCGAGCAGCGACCGTCCGTATGTTTAAATTCAGTTGAGCCTCTCGATGAACTCTGTACTCACCAGTCCTTACTCCTCTTCTCCCCCTCAGCTCTGTATTGTCGCGGGGTTATCAACTAAACAAAAAGAGAGCAATAATAACAAAAAGCTGAAAATTCAAATCCAAAGTAGAAGCAACAAAAGGCAGGAAACAAAACTCTGAGAACAAAAGCAAAACAAAATACGAGCCAAAAAGCAAAAAAAGTACAAACCAGAAATAATGAGAGTGACTCAGGAACCAAAAAGCAAGGACACACCGCAGGAAGTCACAGGGACACGATGGCAAAACAAAGCAGAAACCATTTGAGCTATTCGCTTTATAAACCGCATTAAAAACATAATTTAATATATAAAACTATCATTTTTAGGAGATGGAGTTGCTATTTTCTCATCTGAAAAAATTAGCATGAGTAGTTTAGTGACTCCGACTGTGTTGTTTGTGTATATTGAGGTTTTAAATGATTGATCACGGACCAGGTTGGAGGTGACGGGTACTTTTTAATACCAACAACAGCCTCAGTCGTGTCTGAGGAGGAACGTTCTCCCTGTTCTGTCGTCGGATTAATTCACTCTGAAAAGTGCTATTGAAAGTCTTTGGTTGTGGGCCGTGAAGGCAGCTGTGTGAACTCGAGAAGGGAAAAACAGAGAAAAGAAAGCAGAGACGTGGTCGAATCCGAACAATGCGTCTTTTATGAGGGTTTGATCGGGCGATTGAGAACAATAACATTCAAACTCGGATGTTAGCAGCGGAAACATAACGCAAACCTACAACAACAAAGAGGAAACACAGGAGTTTATGACTGAACGTAAATTGGTGTTGGCGCCTGACAGACAGCAGCTTAAACACTCTGAATTGATGCGTATTCAGCTATTTCCTCAGCAGCAGATGATGGCAAGAAGTGCAGA